>NC_059359.1:38304091-38351591 GCF_019703515.2 Myxocyprinus asiaticus
GAATCAATATCGAGATCGTTCAAATGAAGATCGTGATGCATCGGAAAATCAATATTTTTACCCACCCCTAGATAAAATTGTGGAACAAAATATTTTTCAGTCAAGTTAATGTGTATGCACATTCCAGAATAAAAAGTCTATCGAAAAGGCAGGGTTGAACCATTCCTACAGCCACCATATTGAGCATTGAGATTTCTCCCATAAATTGTTCTGTGAGTAGTTCATCTCCTGCCTCTTATACTGTCTGAGTCGTTCTTACATTCAAACCACGAAGGAATGCAACTGATGCAGTGCAATGGAACAGAAGGAAGGGGTCTGGAAAGGCATTTTTTTAAATATTAGATTTTTAACAGATGCTAAAAAAAGGAACACCTACCAACAGTTAAGTAAATTAACATAAACAGAACTCGACTAGCTAGCTATCAAGCAGTCAAAATGACCACAGTGCATGTCCCTAGTGAATATATGCTCTTGACATATGTCTGTAAATATTATTACAGCGAGAGGGGGCAAGGGTCACAAACAAACCATGTAAACACCCCTTCCCTCTGCAGTAATTCATGCAGATGCAGATTTTAGTGGTTTCTGGCTTGTCCTGACCCAATCCTGCATTGTAATTATGTGTAATGTGAAAAAAAAAAAGAAAAAAAAAAAGAAAACAACAACAACATTAACTTATGGCTTTGGCTAGTTTTGCGAGTTCCCATTGGCTGTGTTCCAGTCCAAAGCCAGCTGTGTGCAGTCAGTAAATCCTTGTCTCCCCCCTCATGAGTGCTGTAACAGTTTTTGGAAGGGCGAGACAATTAGATACCAACCTTCTGTTCTGCAAAAAAAAAAAAAAAAAAAACTAACTGAATTTTCCCTGCTTTTTGAGGCAGATAAAACATTCACAGACATTCTTTTGGCAAAGAAATGTGAAAATGTCATACATTTTGCCAACTTACACTAAAGTCTCAGGGATGTTCTACAGAACTCTATAACAATTTAAATTTATTTAAATATTCATGATTTCTGCTTGCAGTCTTTTGTAATAGTTGTCTTTGAGGCCCCAAATTCTTGCAGGTGGTATAGCTGCCCATTCGTCTTGGCAAAATGCCTCCAGGTCATGCAAAGTCTTTGGTCGTCTTGCATGAACCGCACGTTTGAGATCTCCCCAGAGTGGCTCGATGATATTAAGGTCAGGAGACTGTGATGGCCACTCCAGAACATTCACCTTTTTCTGCTGTAACCACTGAAGGGTCAACTTGGCCTTGTGCTTAGGGTCATTGTCGTGCTGGAAAGTCCAAGTGCGCCCCATGCGCAGCTTTCGTGCAGAAGAATGCAAATTGTCTGCCAGTATTTTCTGATAACATGCTGCACTCATCTTGCCATCAATTTTCACAAGATTCCCCGTGTCTTTAGAGCTCACACACCCCCAAAACATCAGTGAGCCACCACCATGCTTCACAGTGGGGACGATATTCTTTTCACTATAGGCCTTGTTGACCCCTCTCCAAACATAGCGCTTATGGTTGTGACCATAAAGCTCTATTTTGGTCTCGTCACTCCAAATTACAGTGTGCCAAAAGCTGTGAGGCATGTCAAGGTGTTGTCGGGCATATTGTAACCGGGCTTTTTTGTGGCATTGGCACAGTAAAGGCTTGTTTCTGGCAACTCGACCATGCAGCTCATTTTTGTTCAAGTATCGTCGTATTGTGCTCCTTGAAACAACCACATCGTCTTTTTCCAGAGCAGCCTGTATTTCTCCTGAGGTTACCTGTGGGGGTTTTTCTTTGTATCCCGAACAATTCTTCTGGCAGTTGTGGTTGAAATCTTTCTTGGTCTGCTTGACCTTGGCTTGGTATCAAGAGATCCCTGAATTTTCCACTTCTGAATAAGTGATTGAACAGTACTGACTGGCATTTTCAAGGCTTTGGATATCTTTTTATATCCTTTTCCATCTTTATAAAGTTCCATTACCTTGTTACGCAGGTCTTTTGACAGTTCTTTTCTGCTCCCCATGGCTCAGTATCTAGCCTGCTCAGTGCATCCATGTGAGAGCTAACAAACTCATTTGCTATTTATACACAGACACTAATTGCAATTTAAAAAGCCACAGGTGTGGGAAATTAACCTTTAATTGCCGATCACTGTCACAAGTACTAATCACTGTTACGACTGCTATGTTGCTCGGAACTGCACCCGAGAATTTCACACACTATTGCACTTGTGTGTATGGTTGTGTGACAATAAAAGTGATTTTGATTTGATTTGATTTAAACCTGTGTGTATCACCTTGTGTGTCTGTAACAAGGCCAAACATTCAAGGGTATGTAAACTTTTGATCAGGGCCATTTGGGTGATTTCTGTTATCATTATGATTTAAAAAGGAGCCAAACAACTATGTGATAATAAATGGATTCATATGATCACTATCCTTAAATAAAAGTTTTTTTGCATGATCAGTCATATTTTCAAAATCAATGCCAAAATTTCACAATTTCTGCCATGGTATGCAAACTTTTGAGCACAACTGTACATATATGAACTCACATCATTTGAATTCTATATTAAAGCTGAAGATGTGTATTTTCTGGGCCACTAGCACCACTGAATGGAATTGCAAAAAAAAAACCATTGATTTCAAAAAGCCCTCTGAATGTCTGCCGTTATCAAATAAACAGATAGTCCCGCACACAAGTGTTGAGTCGGTGTTGTTTTGTCGAGCTGGACTGGTCAGTCAAAAAAAGAGGAATTTTTCTAGCGCCACAGAGACTGTTTACACAGTTATCAAGAAAATTAACCTACTGATGTCTTACGTATACTTGTCTCAGCATTAAGTGGGGATATGAAAAAGCATTTAAACACAGATAAGTTTCATTTTTCAGCTTAAACCTTGTGTGACCCCACGTACACATTTGAAGACATTGTATTTTCACTTTGCTATATGCAACACATCATTCAAATTCTTTTAAACTGACAGATCTCAGTTCAGGAAGGTCTGTATTGTCAGTAAATGGTTAAACTTTCGACATACGGAATCATGTGACAAAACTACATGGTGCCAACCACAGCAGAGTTTGTCCTTTGGAGAAACTCCAACAAAACTACAACTGGTAAGAAACCCAATTAAGTTTTTCCATTGAAACCTGTTTGAGTCTAAAGATTAGAGTCTCTAGTTTCATCCCATATGCCATTTTTAAAAGTTGAGCGATTTATCACGGAACACCACACTACTAAACACAATGCACATTAATGTGTACGTTAGCACATTTTTTTCCTTAGAAATCCTTTATTTACTGTGCATTATCACATTGAAAATCAATGGGTTATTTCAAAACCTTTTTTTTTTTTTTTTTTTTTTTGGGCATGTTTCAATAGTTACAAATTAAAAAGGGAAATGGAAAATGCACACAGTACTCACGCTCGGGTCTCTAATAAGCAAAATTGGCATCCAAAAACAACCTACAGTTAAACTGTGTCTAAAAAAAACACATATCGAGGTTTCAGTGAGGCACTTACAGTGGAAATGAATGGGGACAAGTCAAAATTAAATTTTGTGGTAATCAATATTTTGCCACAAATGCTGTTGATTGAGCTTATCTTGTATTGAACCCCAAATATTCCTTTTACGGTTAGGGTTCTAAATATCAATCTTAATTGGGTCAAACCTTATTCTGCAAGGGGGACAACTTAAACGTAACAAGAATAATGAGAGCATATTCTCTGTCAGTGATGGAATTGTTATTCCCTCTGTTTGCAGAGGATGAATTGCATTTGCACACTGACCTTAAATTGCCATTAATTTGCTTTGTAAGGATTCACGCTTGGCATTCAATTTGCATGTTTTGCACGTAGCATGTTTGAATGAAACAGTCACGTTGTGATGTCTGTAGAGTTTTAATTGCATTGCTTCATTATCGATTGGCCATTGTTCATTATTGAACTAGAATTTAGGGGTCATTAAGTGTTTTCCCCCCTCATCTTTTCGTAATCAGTTGGGCCTTTGCTTGCACTGAACCATCAATGGCGTATGAGTGTGCCTGGAATGGGACCCATGTGGGGTGGGGGTTTTCATGGCTGATGATGTAGAGGACTGTCAGGCCGTAGGCGGAGGATGACCCCCCTAATGGTGACCCCTGCAACCAGCACTTCATCTGGATCTACACCTGCAAGGATCACTAACCTAGTTTAGCTATCAGAGGCATTGCATCTAGACCTGCTGTCTGTCCTATTATGAAGGCAGGGATAGACACATCTATTTTTCTTTGCTTTGCGGATACATATGAATATATGACAGCTGGTTATTTGCTACTAAAATCCCAAGTGATTGAAGTGCACTTGGCCGGTACACTGAATGGGACAAAATAGTTTGTACGCTAGTCCCAAGTCCCCACTGTGGGCCTCAGCTGATTGAAACAGTAGGGTATTGCTATAGCATGGCAGAATTGACCCAATAATAGTTGGGTTCTGCTTGTAGAAAACCAGTTTGAGCCTCTCAAAGTCTCTTTATGCTAATGAGTCTTCAATCATGTCTCGTGCCCTAATGGACATTCAAGCCAGCCGATTGGACGGCTACATTGATGATCATCCAAATTCAGTTAAGCCTTGAATTGAAGTTAATAATCTTGAACTAATTATGTGTTCTCACTCTTCTATTAAGTTTTATTCTATGTCCTTTGGTTCTCTGAATGTCAGCTGTGGAAGAGAGAATCTCATATGCAGTGGTGCCTCAGGCTATGTCGGGCAAATAGAAAAGTCCCACGTTTTCTTCAAAACAGCCTTTGTGTCATAAATGTGGTTCTCATTATGGCAGCGTCACATGATATTAATGTGTTTTTTTTAATCTGTTTCTCTGTTCCAAAACCTAGTGAGCTGTCTACAGAGGTATGATTTTAAGGCATCACAGGCGTACTCCCAGCTTGAAGTCTGTTCCAAAAGATAGGCAAATTAAATAGTCTGCCTCCTTAGATACCTTGTTTTAGCTACTTTCGAAGTATCACTTGTACTGTATGCATTTACATAGAAGGCAATCCCTTTGTACTTTGTTTGCAGATTGCTATTTGTATGCCGTGATGATGTAGAGCTTTCCAAATCGGTAACTCTTGAGATTCAACAATGCCTTAGCAAACAGCTGCCTATGTAGGTAATTAGCAGCATGGGAGCTCCATAGGTTTTAGAACAGAGTTTGCAAATTGTTTATTGGAGATGCAAAATGCCTATTGAGGCGATATGCCCTTGCATCCATAAACAAGCCCTTCCATTTATAGTCATTTTACAAACTCTGTCATTAGTGTCGTAGCCCGTGAAAAGACAGTTGATCATTCGCCTCGAGGAATTACGAAGGATTTGTTTGTATTTTGTTTTAGTTGTTTCCCCTCACTTCAGGGGAGGGTATGTGTGTGCAATAATTACCCATGGGGGATTTTATCAGTGTTGTGCAAGCTTGACTGGCCAATGATTGTTTAATAGCCCTCAAAGAAGCACTATCTCTTTCCCTGTTTCAACAGTGCTGATTGCCACATTTGGTGACAGTATGTTCCACAATTTGCTAAGTGCAAGCTCTACAAAACAAACATGAATCAGCCAAAACACAGGATGATGTATGCCACCTCTTTTCCATGAAATTACAGCTGACCTTTGAAACTACATCTTCCCGATTTAAAGACAAGCTATTTGTCAGGATACAATGTGAAATTAGATCAGCTAATGAGGCAAACATCGTAAAAACATTGTTTAGATGTCACATGGTGTCCGTGGTGGAATTTACCAGGGAGGCTAATGTGTAAATCAATGCTGTAGATTTCACCACAATTACACAATTAGTCTGATCATTTAAACTTCTGCTCACACAAAGATCTCTGACGTCCTCGAGATCTGAATTGCTTACCTAAATGACTATACAATTCATATTGAATCGTGACAAATTATCCATCATTATAAAGCTGTAATTTAGCTCTTATAAAACAAATAATTGGATATTTCACCACTGTTTCAAAACAGAAAACTTACAGTAAGCGTGATTTCTTAATTTTACATCAACTTATCAGAACATCACAATAAGAGTTGTGAAAATGAGACAAATGAAGAATCACATACATGTTCAATGGTGTATGCCTCTGTTGATTTGTCTTTGCAAGGCTTTCCTTAACAACATCTATTAGAGGGTTTAGTCCAAACGTTTGCACATTTTGAGAATGTGGTGATGTGGGAGTGGCCGAGCTATGTCTGTAGAGAGCGAGGCTGGGAGAGGAAGAATGTTAAGGATTGACACCTGTGGGAAATCACCTCTAACAGCTGTGTTGTGTTGCATTGAGAGATGGAGGGGGATAAAAGGGCAGAGAGAGAGAGACGCACAAAGCTGACTGTTTGTGATTCTGATTGAGCTGAAAAACCATTAGTTTGTGTTACACCGAATGAGTGCTGGAAATTATATATATATATATATATATATATATATATATATAAATAAAAGACACTCACTGGATTGTTTATTTGGTGTTCTGACAAGCAGTAAAAACAGTGATATGTAAAGTTAAAACATGGGTAACACATATCGGGAGGCACGGGAGAACCTGTCGGCATGTACTACAACAGCATGAAATGTGTTAACCTAGGTAGCACATCTTGTCAGGCAGATAATACCTATCAGGATGTGCTACCAGCATAACTATCAGAGAGTGTGATATGTTGTGAGGCTGTTCTAATCCCTAACCCTACCCCAAACCCTAAACCCAACCCTAAAACTATGCGGATATCAAATCAAATCAAATCACTTTTATTGTCACACAGCCATATACACAAGTGCAATGGTGTGTGAAATTCTTGGGTGCAGTTCCGATCAACATAGCAGTCGTGACAGTGATGAGACATATACCAATTTACAGTAACATCAATTTAACACAACGCAATTTAAAGTCTAATATACACATAATTACACACAACACAACATACAAATAATAACATACACTGTACAGTACAGTACAGTACACACAATATAGATACACATTATTCAATAAAAAAAAAGTATATATAGTATATATAGAATGTGCAGTAGGTTGTATTGACATTCAGGCTGTCGGTTGATAGTAAGTTGTTAAGAGAGAATATAATATAATAATAATATAATTTATGACACTCCGGTGTGAGATATAAGAGTAAGAGTAATAAAGTGCAGTGCTGATGTATTTTGATCGTGGGAGATCAAGAGTTCAAAAGTCTGATTGCTTAGGGGAAGAAGCTATCATGAAGTCATCTGGTGCGGGTCCTGATGCTGCGATACCGCCTGCCTGATGGTAGCAGTGAGAACAGCCCATGGCTCGGGTGCCTGGAGCCTCTGATGATATTCCGAGCTTTTTCATACACCGCCTGGTATATATGTCCTGGAGGGAGGGAAGCTCACCTCCGATGATGTGTCTGGTAGTTCGCACCACCCTTTGCAGGGCTTTGTGGTTGTGGGCGGTGCTATTGCCGTACCAGGCGGAGATGCAGTCAGTCAGGATGCTCTCTACAGTGCAGGTGTAGAACCATGTGAGGATGTGGCGGTTCATTCCAAACTTCCTCAGCCATCTCAGGAAGAAGAGGCGCTGATGAGCCTTCTTCATAATGACTTCGGTGTGGATGGACCATGTGAGTTCCTCAGTGATGTGGACACCCAGGAACTTGAAGCTGCTGACTCTCTCCACTGGTGCTCCATTGATGGTGATGGGACTGTGTTCTCTGTCTTTTCTTCTGAAGTCCACCACAAGCTCCTTTGTTTTACTGACGTTGAGGGAGAGGTTGTGCTCCTGACACCAGTGTGTCAGAGTGTGCACCTCCTCTCTGTAGACTGTTTCATCATTGTCAGTGATCAAACCTACCACCGTTGTGTCATCAGCAAACTTAATGATGGCAGATATGTTGGAGCTATGTGTTACCACACAGTCATGTGTGTAGAAGGAATACAAGAGTGGGCTGAGAACACAGCCCTGTGGGGCTCCAGTGTTGAGGGTCAGTGATGAGGAGATGTTGCTGCCTATTCTAACCACCTGGCATCTGCTTGACAGGAAGTCCAGGATCCAGCTGCACAGCGAGCTGTTTAAGCCCAGAGCCCGGAGTTTCTCATCTAGCTTGGAGGGCACTATGGTGTTGAATGCTGAGCTGTAGTCTACAAACAGCATTCTCACATAACTGTTCTTTTTTTCCAGGTGGGAGAGAGCAGTGTGTATTGTAGATGCAATGGCATCATCAGTGGAACAGTTGTTGTGGTTAGCAAACTGCAATGGTCTAGAGAGAGAGGCAGCACAGAGCAGATGTAATCTCTGATTAGTCTCTCAAAGCATTTGCTGATGATGGGGGTCAGAGCAACAGGATGCCAGTCATTTAAGCAAGTGATTTTTGATTGCTTTGGAACAGGCGCAATGGTGGATGTTTTAAAGCATGTGGGGACTACAGACAAATAGAGGGAAAGGTTGAAAATGTCCGTAAAAACACCAGCCAGCTAGTTCTCGCACGCTCTGATGATGCGGCCTGGAATGCCGTCTGGGCCCGCGGCTTTGCGGATATTCACCCGTCGGAAGGATCCGGTTACATCCGCTACAGAGAGAGCGAACTAACTTCTGTAGTTTCGGCCGCGAGAGCTCTCTCCACGAGGGCGGTGTTATTTCCCTCAAAACAAGCATAAAAAGTATTTAGCTCATCCGGGAGAGAGGCAGCGGTGTTCATGGCGGAGTTTTTATTCCCTTTAAAGTCCGTGATGATGTTAATTCCCTGCCACATGCTTCTAGAGTTGGTGGTGTTAAACTGTCCTTCAATCTTGTTCCTGTACTGGCGTTTTGCTGTTCTGATAGTTTTTCGGAGGGCATAACTGGCTTGTTTATGCTCCTCCGCGTTCCCGGAATTAAAAGCGGAGGTCCGCACATTAAGTGCTGCGCGAACATCGCTATTAATCCATGGCTTCTGGTTCGGATAGATCCGTGTTGAATATAGCATTGGTAGCACATCCTGATAGGTAGCATGTATTTTCAGGACACTTGCTCCTGCTTCCTCCTCAAAGAGAGCAAGAGATCTGTCACAGTGGTGCAATCTTAGCGAGCGTGGCTTGGGGAGTGGCCGTAGTCGTGGCTGGGGTCACGATGGAAGACCCCACCTGTGGTACTAAGCTCCATAATGCCTGCCGGTCCTCTGCATGAGCTTGGACCAGCACCTGGAACCGCTGCTCCTGTTCCATGCATAGCTCAAGCAGGGCCTGATGTTGAGCCTGGTGGATGCCGGCGAGGGTCTTGATAACTTCGGCCATTGGCTGGACTCCATGATGATGTTTCCATCCTCCAAACAATCCTGGTTTCAGCACCACCCTGACAGATCTCTTGCTCTCTTTATTAAGGAGGAAGCGGGAGCCGGATAAACAATCCAATGTGAGTCTTTTTATTTCCAACACACTTTCAGTGTAACACACATACGAATGGCTTTTCAGCGCAATCAGAATCACACACAGTCAGCTTCGTGCGTCTCTCTCTCTCTCTCTCTCCTCTGGCGGTTTGGACTGCCCTTTTATCCCCCTCCAGCTCTCACTGCAACACAAAGCAGCTGTTAGAGGTGATTTCCCACAGGTATCAATCCTTACAGTTCTTCCTCTCCCGGCCTCGCTCTCCATAGACGTTGCTCGGCCACTCCCACATCACCACATATAAATATTAATTAATTCTTATTTGTTTACTTAACATTTCTTTAGAAACAAATTGACATTTTGTAAAATTTTCACTAAAATATGTGATCTGAACCACTAATAAGCACTTTAGTACTCTCATATGGCATTTGTTACATGTATCCAGAACAGGGATCCCACTGTAATGCTTTGTCTTGCCAAATGTGGACATTAATGGAAGTTATTACATCATACCCCACATCCAAAAATACATATTACCCTACTTTATAGTATGCCAAAAGCATTGTGTCACTTTAATAGTACTGAGTCTGAATCCTCAGTATTCATGAATAGCAGGTAAGAAATACTCGGGTGACCACCTATATGCGACAAAATTCTAGATATAACCACTGAACACTTTACTATTCCTTAATGCCATAGTAGCAGAGAAGACATCAGTCTAACAGATTCTCATATGTAGATAATAATTTGGTTTTCATTGGTATTTTGGCTAAGTGTAAAAGTGTTTATTTATCTGTTGCATTATTTAAATATACATTTTATAATTTACTAATGAGAGGAGCCTTTATGCTGTCAGCCTCCTTTGGCTTTCATTCAGTGATTTAAAAGTGCCTGGCCTATCGCACATGAAAGGGAAATCAAATATTGTTCTTTTTTATTTTATAAGCCATGGGAGGCTTTGCATACATGGCAAAATCTAGGGATAGGAATTTAGTTTTTGCGAATAATTTTGTAGTCAAGTACTCTTACCAACAAAAACGACTAATTGATTTTTCATACATTAAAATGTATGTTAAAAATTACAAGTATGTCACACACCTGACATATTTTGTTTTGTTCACAAACGTTACCACGAATGGTTTTAAAATAAAGTAACTTTAACAAACTATGTTGAATTCAATGAATTGAAAAATATGTATTCATATAAATGAAAAAAAATAAATAAACAATACATACATAAATAAATGAATACATACTACTACCAACAACAACATAATAAAAATAATAGCAACAACATTTGCTCTCACCCTGAGCTTACATAGAAACCAAGACTGACGGCATGAGGATAACACACATAAATTAACTCTGAGTCTACATTAAGGTTATCACATTTTTATAATTTCACATTATTCAGAAAACAAATGTGGTGAAATTTGGCTTTTTATCAAATGTTGATGTTAAGAGATTGAATGCATATACACACATACTCGTCTGATAAGCTTAAGAGTTTCTCGTACCGCTTCATTTTCTTTCCACCATAAAAGCAGATCCTCATCCTTTAGTAGGCATGACTCAAATAAAAAACAAAACAAAACAAACAATACAGTATAATTCAATAAGAATCAAAATATTACAAGTCTTGCCACACTTGACTTTACACTTGGCATTAAAATGACTTCTTTCACCCAACACCTTGACGAGCTGATGAGACAACAGCACCCACCAGTGTACTCAATTGCAACTACAAGATTCTGTGAGGTATTCAGAGGGAAAGTACAGTATAATTCAGTGTTTCCCATGGCAGGCAAATGTAGAAAGGAAAATCAATTTGCGATATTTGAGTAGTGTTTTTAATAGTCGACTAGCTGGTGCAGAATTATTACTCGATTAGTCGATTACTCGTGCACATCCCTTGTTAAATCACTGTGTCACACACGGATTTGAGTGTCTTATTGCTTTTATAAAACAGCAGCTACAGCAATATAAGTCACCAATGTTTACTTTTACATGCACTTTCATATACTGATTTTGCTTAATAATCCGAAAAGGTCTGCGATCATGTAAATATTAGACATAACGATTGCTAGTCTGATAAAGTCAAACGTTAAAGTTTTTATAACTGCAGGATATTATGGCCAAATAGACCACTGTAGTAACTAATTTCTAGATTGCCATTGTTACCAACCAGTGGTCAACATCATTTCAAGGCTCACATGTCCTTGGCAAGCCTAGGACTAAAGGATTTATTTATACAGATTATTGCCATTATAAAGAAAAATAAACACGTGGGCTAGCAAGTGAAAAAGTTCTGCACCGATTACAGTATAATTATTGTATTTCACTACACACTACACACACACACACAGACGTGTGTGTGTGTGTGTGATTACACACTATACATATACCATATCAATAAAATATCTTGCCTGTTGAGTAAGAAAAAAGCCATATCTGGGTTGCTTTTAAATCCTTTCAGATCTCGGAGTTGTCGCCACCTCTGAAAAGCCAAGCCGATGTTGATTCGGGTTTTATTAAGGATGTTGTTGCGTTCCCTTTTTGCTTGTAGACTCTGCTCTGTTCGGGGTTTCTTTGTATTTACAACCGGTGATTCCCCGGAGGTTTGCCGTTTTGAATGATCCATGGTACATTTTTCTCATTCGTTGTGACAACACACTTTCAAGTTCACAATACTCCCACACCATACATGTGCTACAGTAGCCGGAGCTTATTTTCTCTGTGTACGGATATGATGTAAACACGCACGGGTGAATGCTGTATGTATGCAATTTCCTGCGAAATCCATCCTGACAGCTCTTAAAATAGAAATCATTTTTATAGGTTTATCAAAGTGTATTTGGGTAAAGACATGGTTTGCAAGATGGATTTTTGCGGCACTCTCTCATTAAAGACATTTTGTTATTTAAAAAAAAATAAAAAATACATAGTGTAGCTTTAAATGACTTTCTCATTTAAGGGCAAAAACTGATAAGAACAAAAGTAGATTTTTGCCCATTACTCCAGTTTCACTTTGTATATTAACATCTATACTGGTGTTTTTCGAATACGAGTCATCCAATAAAAAATGTTGAGTCCAAACAATGCATAAAAAAACAACAAAAAACAACAAAACAATAATGACAGCAGTCAGTTGTAGGCCCATCACTTCAGTTATGTTAATTTTGAATACATTTTTAGGAGGCTAAGTCTACATTGCCTTCTCTGATGAACTGCTACTGTCCAAAACTGTCTCTACATTAGCAGAGCTGCTGGTTTGCATTTGCTCTGAAAATGCCTGGTAGTCTTATCGAAGGTTACACATGAACGTTTATTTAGGATGTGCTTCATTGTAAGATTAAATATGTTATCTGGCCTAGCCTATGTTGTTAGGGGCAGCAAAATGAATCCCAGACCATTGGGGACTTGCTGCTTTTATTAATCACTGTCTCCATTTTTCAAGGATTATCTCCACAATACTTTTCAGCAGATTATGTATATGCATTGTTACCAGGGCCAAACAGTTTAGCTAATATTGTTTGGATCTTGTGTTTAACCCGATCTAGGCCACACATTCTTTTCTTTTTCTCTTTCTAAAGAAGGTCTCTGCTTGGCATTATGTAGATAAGAAAGTTTTCAAGCTGTTTGAGTGGTGGATTGGGAACCGCTCTTGTCCCAGACAGTTTCCCTGCCAGTGTTTTGCCAGTGTTAAAACATCATAGCATGCTCGTCCTTCTCTTCCTCTTCTTTCTCCTCCTCCTTGGGTTGGGGCCCCTGCTGACTCGGCCATCAGGCCCCAAGAGGGTCGCCTGCTTCCTGAATGATTTGGCTGTCCGACAGGTCTGTTCCCTGAGGTAATACTGGATGACAACAAACAATGGCTCTTATCAGACTCATAGCTGACCTTAAAATATGAGCCTGTTATTCCTGAGTCTCATTCCTCTGTATGTTGGGATATGAGTTGGGGTCACAAAGTTCAGCACTATGCCTGTGTTTATGAATGTTGTAGGCTTTATTGTGTTGCTGGCTCTAGAAGATTGGATCATGAGCTCAGCAGAGCCAGTCGTGGATGAAAGATTTGGCAGTCACTTTTTGATGATGGCCACTGCCTCATCTACCCAGCTGCAGAACCTTACACCTTGAGCAGAATTATCTAAAGAGGATGGTCGACTTAGTTTTTTATTGCTAGAGAAATACTAAAATTGCAAGTAGGAACAGGCCATTTGGATGATCTCTGGTATACATTTGGTTAGCACAAGCATCTTAGAGTGATCCATCCTCTTTTACTGTTATATTATTTATAGTCCTGCTTTATAGTGAAGAATTTAACATTTTATGAGATGGATACTGGTAATGCCAGTATCAGAAGCAATTCAGTGTTTTCCCAACATATATTTTATAAATTTTGAAATAAATAAATAACATATACAATACATTATACAATACAATAATGCATCACACTTTAATGGGTTTCACCATGATTAATATCCCAATACTGAAATTGATCTTGAGTTTTGGTCCATCTGAAGCACAATATTAGAGGCAGTATACAAGGAGAAGACAGGCCACTTACTGAAAAAAATATGTGGGAGAAATTGCAGTGCTCAGTATGGCAGCTTTAAAAAAGGAAGTCCCACCTTTCAGTATAAATATTGAATCATCTTGTTGGTATATGCAAAATAATGACATGGTACCATTGATGACCAGATTGTTTTCAATGGTTTATTGAAGTACTCTTGACAAACTTAAACATAATTTTATCATTACTGATAAACTTGACAAACAGTTGTGGAGATTTCCGTTTTTCCCAAATCAAGTAGACAGGATCTGTACTTTCATAACTGGAATTTTTTTTATTTTAAGTTATCTCTTAACAGTGTTAATGTGTAAGAGATTTTGCAGCTCTTCACACACTTTATCTACCAAAAGCATTTTTAATGTTTTTTTACGATTTTTCAAGGTTTTTATTTTTTTTCACACACTCTCTCTCTCTCTCTCTCTCCATAGTAAATAAAATGACTGGGAGTGAGAGATGCTTTGCCAGAACAAAACACAACGTTTGAGATCTTTTATGTTATTATGGGAAGTGTAAAAATATTTTCGATTCATTCAGGCTGAATTAGTCTTGGTAATTAATGGGAGACACTGCATATGTCCCCCCATTCATCACTAGTTAATAATCACAGAGACCCCAAAGTGCATTTAAGAGTACTGCTCATGGGCAATAAATCAATGCTTTCATGTTTCTGATACATTCTTTCATTAATGCTCGAAATGTGTAAATATTCCTGCAGCTCCTTCATTTTAAAACGCTGTCTTATTACATCAAAAGAGTGGAATGTTGTCCTCTGAGACATGTAAGTTGTAATACCTTAATTTCATCAGAGTGGCCTTATCATGAATAAATTGTAGCATGAAACATAATGAAATGTTATTTTTTCTTGGCTGGCATGCATTGTGCAAGGGGATAAATTAATTTTTGTATCAGTCGTTCAGCTCAACACAGCTGCTAGAGGCACCAACATTATTTGCAAAAATGGCAGAACGTAACATACGTACCCAGAAATGTTTCTCTGTTTGAAAGTTTCATAGAACACGGGAATATGCTGGGACAGAAATCATTAGTCTAAGTTTAAAACAAAATTTAAATTGACCTCTGTGCACTTTTTAATTTTTTATCTCCTGGCAATTACAGCATGGCATATTGTTGGCCTCCAAATACCGAAAAGCCCGCATTGCAAAAGATGGAATTAGCACAAGGCCATCAGATGAAACGGCTAATGATCGACTCTACCCTGCAGTCAATTTCAGGGGGACATTTTGGGCCAAATAATAATTGCTTCTGATAATAAACCATTTTCATCTTCAAGACTGATCTTCAATACAAGAGGGGCTTGAATATTGCTAATATACTGCCAAGGGCATACTGGCTTCAAAACAGTTTAAAGCTGCTGCGTTTTACCAAAAATTAATATTGGCTGTTCTTGCACACAGTAAAAGTGACACATACTTTGTTCCAAAACCTAGTAAGCTGTCTGTAGAGGCATCATTTTGAGGCATATTTTATCTACCAATGCAAAGGTTGTTCCAAAAACATAATTATGTTGGTTCTAAGACACCCTGTTTTGGCCAAATTTAAAAAAAAAAAATAAATAATAATATAATATATATATGGGTGACTAGGAACATGAAATTATTCAGCCATGATTTCCTCTATCACAATGGGTTTGTCAAAAGAATAAAGTTATGATGTGCAGCCAAAGGTTGTTGAGCTTCACAAAATGTGAAGTGGCTATAAGAATATAGATAAAGCATTGAAAATACCCATTTCCACCATCAGGGCAATAATTAGGAAGTTCCGATCTACTGGAGATGTCAAGAATCATTCTAAAAGAGGATGTGTGTCTAGATTGTCTAAATGCATGGTGTGGAGGATGGTTAGAAAATTCTCCAAGTATTACAGCTGGAGAATTGCAGAAATAAGTTGGGTCTTGGGGTCAGAAAGTCTCTAAAAAATACAATCAGACATCACCTATATCACACCTAGTTTTTTGGGAGGGTTTAACTCCCCCCCCCCCTCCTCTCTCTTCCAACAACAAACTCAAGCATCTTCAGTTTGCCAGACACTCCTGGAACTTCTGATGCGACCGGGTTCTATGGTCAGAAAAATAAAATAAAAAATAGAGCTTTTGGCAGCTAACACCAGAGATGGGTTTGGCGCACACAGAGTAAAAGTACCTCATGCCCACGGTTAAATATGGTGTTCGATCTTTAATGTTGTGGGGCTGTTTTTATGCCACAGACACAGACATCAAATACCAACAGATAAAATATTTTAACCTGACTGCCTCTGCCAGAAAGCTTACAATGGGCCCTGGTTGGACCTTCCAGCAGGACAATGATCCAAAACAAACATCAAAATCAACACAAAAATGGTTCACCAACCACAAAATCAAAGTTCTGCCATAGCCATCCCAGTCCCCTGACTGAACCCCATAGAAAACATATGGGGTGAACTGAAGAAGAGAGTCCACCAGCATGGACCTCAAAATTTGAAGGATCTGGAGAGATTCTGTATGGTGGAATGGTCTCAGATCACTTGCCATGTGTTCAATCTCATTATAGCAGAAGACTCAGAGCTGTTATCTTGGCAAAGGGAGATTGCACAAAGTATTGAATAAAAGGTGTTAATAATTGTGCCACACATATATTTGACAAAGTATTTGTTTTTTGATAAAAACATGTTGTGTTGTGTTTGCAGTTGTTTGATACCCTTTAGAGGATAGATTTTTGTGAACATTTTGAATGAAAGATCAAAAGAATAAACGATAAATACATATTTCTCTCTCTCTCTCTCTCTCTATATATATATATAGAGAGAGAGAGAGAGAGAGAGAGAGATATGTATATTTATATATATATATATATATATATATATATATATATTGTCTGTCCATCCATGTGGGTGATGGTTAAGTATTCAACTTTTTAAGCATTCAACATTTGTAAGGTGTTGGTTTTTCAGGCCAGCATCACGGCCAGGTAATCCCGCCCCTTTTGCTACGTACTGTAGAGCAAGCCGCAACCGTAAAGTACATGAAGTGCTCAACATTCCACACTCTTCAGTTGACACTTTTTAGTTAAAGTTCATTATCGGAGTACTCATAGTGCAATTTATTTTGTTTTTTGCTACTCATACTACTTGAGGCCGAATTGTACTTCTGCGTCGAACCTACGGCGTAGGCTTCAAGTAGTAGCCAACATGGTGGGATGCATTTATAGCTCTGCGTTGGTATGTTTGCGTCATTCCGTGAGTACACAGCCATGTGCTAGTATTAGCATATTGAGAGAAAATGCCTTAATTTCTAAAATACTACTACGAAAAGTAAAATGCAATTTTTGGATTCAAAAGTATTTATTAAATTATTGTAGCATTAAAAACGAATTCATTAAAGTATGTACATGTTGAGATATAGGTACACATTATGTATTATACATGTTGTCTGTCATGCAACTAGGCATACTGTTACATTCGAGTCGCTTAAATAATAAGACATACATATTCTGGCATACTTTGATGCTCCATGCTGAGAAGAGAAAAAAAACCCAAAAAACATTCCAGTGCTCTTTAATTTGCTGACAAATTTGAAGTATTCCATTTTCATAACTTAAGAAATATGATTATTTATTGTACAAAATACTGTCAGATGTACTGTCAATACATCATACAGATTGGAAAGGTCTCGAGTAGAATACAATAAATATTGTTTCACTCACATACCAAATATATATTGAGTAAGACCAGAGAAAAGGCAAAAATAATAGAAACGTTTTTATGAAATGCAGATTTAGTCATATTTTTAATTTGAAACTTGATCAGAGTATAAAAACAGCAGATTCTCCCGAAAAAACTAAACGAGTTCAAACACAATGTGATACGGTCACTAATCAGTGGATATGATGCATAGATTCTAAATTAATCTTTGAGAAAATGCAACGCTACCTCGGATATCTTTTTATCATCCTTCGGGACGGTTTACAGGTTACAATGCAGACCAGTCACAGCTGTTGCTGTCTGCATCGACGTGGTACATGGTTACATTTTTGAAGAGGTGCACGTCAGGCTATGGTCTTTATACTACTAAATGGCATATAATAGTGCAGAAGTAAGTGAATTAGTACACACCTATTGTTATTAAAACTGTATTGTTTGCTTAGCAGTATGCTGACCTCAAATTCTATTGAAATCAGTTGTGAGTTGAGTCTATTTGTGTGCTTTGAGGAGTTGCTGAATATGTAGATCAATCCAAATCAGTCACTTATTGAGGTTCCATGTCAGTTAGGATGCTGCCTATGTAGGCAGAAGATAGCAAGGCAAGACACTAGGTTTTAGAAGAGAGCTACAGAGATGAGTGTGTTCTAAATTTGGCCCTCCAGGTCATCTGTTCTTTCAATGTTTTCTCTATGTAATGGTCTTGGTTCTGAGTAACTGAGACGTGGGGCCCTTGGTCTGGATTCTGGAATAATATAATGTACAATTCTACAGAGTTGTTACACAACCCTGCTGTGTTTATTTACTAATGTATGGAGTGGTTTTCAGCTCCACTGGTCTGAACAAATTACTCAATCTCTCATACGCACACATTCGCTCACAGACTCCCTTATTCTCTCCATTTTTCTTCATATTACTTGTGGCAGTGTGATGCCTTTTTCTGGGACACGCACAATATTTATCGTCATAATGATCGGTAGAGGTGGCGTACATGAAGCCCAGCTCAATTATTCTTTGTCTCCGCCATCATTAACATGGTATAGTTGGACCCATTTGAGCGTTCCCTGAAACACGTCAGTCTGGCAGATTTTTCACGCAAATGTGTTTGTTCGGCCAACAGTGACTTGGAAAGTGAGATATTACTTTAGGGGTATGATAGGAGTACTTGTGAGGTTTGGCAACAGCAAGAAATTTTGCTGTTATTTTTTTTTCAATAACAGCCAACCCTAAACACATTTCACGGTCTCTCCGCATGCATCTGTGCACTGGAGGATGCACAAAAGTTGGTGTCCCTGCATTGTTTCCAGCAGCTGCTGCTTTTGTAAATGGAATGTTATGGATTACGGCCTGTTGCCGATATGCTTTTAATTAAAAGCCAATTTTCTGTTTTACCGGCTGGTCTATGCAAACAAATGCTGTAACACAGGGTTCCCGCGGATCCTTAAAAAGTCTTAAAATGTCTTAAATTCAGTTTTCCAAAATTGAAGGTCATAAAAAGTCTTGATTTTTATTTAAAGAGGTCTTAAATTTGGGGGCAGAAAGACAGGAGTTGTGATTAAACTTCAAAAGAATACTATTTAATTTAATAAATGCATGTGCTGCGTCCTACGAAGTGACAACGCAACACTGCATTTTCTCCAAGCATGTGGGGGCTTGCGAGTGTTTCCAGCTGTTGCAGAGCAGTTCACAATTATTAGGCCATATATGACCAGCTGTCACTAAAGATCAACTGTTGTTGATGATGATCTAGTTTTTCAGCCCTAGTCTTGAGTATTTTAAACTTGCATATAGCCTACCCTGTTTTACTGATAAGTAATTTTAAGGCCGTGTTGAATGTGTGCCCCTGCCTGTTTAGGTAAGAGTCTGTGTGATACTGTGATGACATGATTTATTTTGAGATTGTGTTGGTTTATTTTGGTATGGGGATACGGTATTAACTGCATTTATTCAGATCTTGAAAAAGTCCTAAATTTGATTTTAAAAGCTCTGCAGCAACCATGTTTCAACAGAGATCACTGGCAGATTACACTTTAATTATGAGATTATGACAGGAAAGTGCCGTTAAACTATGGAATAAGGGGAGGAGGGGGCGGAGGGGACACGATGCAACAGTAAGCATGTCATTATGCAAAACAGGATTTTGATACATCTGAGATTATACTCTACAAAAATGCATGCCCACCTGACAAACAAGGCGCGGGAGACAAAACTGTCAGCAAATGAAGCTTCAAAGTACAGCGAGATGTTCCTGCTCTGTGAGAGAGTTGATTTAATGTGCCTGATTACCGTTTGATGTGGCGTTTGGGAGTTGGCGGATGGGTTCCTCTCAGCAGAAAGGAAAGCACAAAAACCGACATAATACCGTAAGCATCTAAAACAGAGCTGAAATAAAGCGGAGGATGATGCTTTATTGGTTTGCTACTGCATTATTTTTGTGATTCCAGCTGGGGTGGAACTGCCGTCTCAGATTATTTTTGTTTCCAACTGTCTTCCAATAGCAACAACATTTTGTGCTTTTGTTTGAATTAATGGTTCAGACATAAGAGAGACAATAAGAG
This sequence comes from Myxocyprinus asiaticus, assembly GCF_019703515.2. NCBI lineage: Eukaryota > Metazoa > Chordata > Actinopteri > Cypriniformes > Catostomidae > Myxocyprinus > Myxocyprinus asiaticus. Next base: position 38,324,262 of record NC_059359.1, read on the forward strand.
TTAGGCTTCTTTTTTTTTTTTTTTTTTCGAAGCCATCCAAAGTCATCCATGCTGTTTTTCTTTACAACTTAACACCTTGTATTGTTTGCGTCTGGTAGGGTTGGGTGGAGCCAAACTGCAAGGGTCTGATGGGAAAAATTAGTCGTCTGTTTACAGTCTGACTGCCAGTGAGGCCCATCTTGCGTCTGTCTCTGAATGCTGGGTATCTTAAGCAAATAAATTCCCATTCTGTTGTTTGGTGTTCCATCTGCTTAAACAAACATTGCACGTAGACATTGTTTTTCAATTATAAAGATTTAAAAATGTCTTTCAAACAAGTGGTGCCCATAACAACAAAACTGCAGTATGCAAACATGCTTAGTAGTATGTAGCTGTAGTATGCTTTTCACAACCCCTCTGAACAATCCTTTCAAGACACAATTAGAGATGTGAACACAACAAAATCACAATACCACAGTACTGGTTTGCATGGTATGCAGAAAATGTTAATGTTTGTGTTCCGTTTTTAAAGCACTGTTAAATTGGCATGATTAGTGGTTCTTGCTTAGCAAGGCAGCAATATTACTAAGCTTGCAATGCTTTTGGGAAACACAGCCCTGACAATTGAGGGATTTTCCTCAATCCTTAACCCAATTCTCCTTCTTCAGTTCAAATTTTGGCATCTAACTCGTCTCACAATGTTTGTTCTGCGGACAAAAATTACTGCTTAAATCATGTAGCTTACTGAGGAGATGCTATGTTTTTTATAAGTGAGTGTACAATTTTTGCTTGATGAGTGAACAAATTTCATAGGCTTAACACTGGAAAGTTATATGAGTGATTATATTTCCAGATCTGATTGTCATAGAGACTTAGGGGTGGCCTCTTTTGTCTCTGGGATTTATTCATATTCTTGCAACACCCTAGCAACTGCCTAGACATGTCCTGGCAACTATCCAGAGCACCCTAGCCACTGAATAGCAACATGATCCACCATATTTCAGCACTTTGTAAAGAAATTGCACTCTTTTGACTTGGGTCGGTGTACTGAGGCCCTTGGCAGGACCCATGAGACCCTTGTGGGGATGCCAAGCCATATTTTGGCACCAGAAAATCATTATGCACTTTTCCACCGTTGCGTCGAACAATTGTAGTTGCCGAACCATGCCATCCTGTAACACTCATTGGCATGGTTACTTTTTCTTTTTCCAATGTACTGATGCAAAATCAGGATTAGAATGGACTGACGAAGCAAATGGCCTATCATGAGACGCCACATTACTAAAGCCGTTCCACAAGCACGGTTCTCTGCCCTGATTATGGTTAGCTAACCGTGCTCAGGTATAGGGGCCGGGAATGGTTTGTAATCGTACCATACCAAACCATGCATATCAAGTGGATATGCTACTGGAACCCTGACCATGCTCAGAACTGTTTTGCCTGATGGTAGAAAGCGCTTATAGAGACACGGGGTTGGGCCCTTTTGACTCCTTGGTTGGACATTGTGACAGCGAGTTTTGCCACGGCAAACACCACTCACATTTTCTTCTGAAAATGTACCTACCTATTTATTACTCATTCTTGTGGTTAGGGGCTTTTACATTTCCAAGTGATCCGGATAGTATTATTTGCTTACTGGATGAAAAATGTAAAAAATGCAAAAATGCATTGAAAAGGGGCCATTTGCAGATCTAGAGACTAAAATATCATAGTTTCTTGGGGGTTTGCTTTTTTGAGGCAACCACCCATATAACCCTAGCAACACCCTGATAATAAAATAAAAAAAAAAAAGGTTTATTTAATTCATATCTCTTGGAAGCACACTCCCAATGAATTTTTTTCAGGTTTGTAGTTCATATATTGATTACTCTTGTAAAAGGCAGTGCCCAGGAGATGAAGGTTCCTCTGAGCTTCCATAATCCCTTCTGGGCTGTGAGCTCATTCTCTAGGGCACAGTTTCTCATACACCCTCAAGCCCTACAATTGAGTCATGCCCTCTCCATCTCTGACCCAGTGAACTCTCATTTTGGTGTGTATGGATCTCTGCATGGTCATGATGTATCTCAGCATGGTCATGATTAGCCTCTGCTGTTGAGATATCTTGTTTTGGCTGTGGACATTCTTTTTAAGAATGCTGTGGATTCGTCCCCTGCTGCAATTCTGTCAGCTTTTCACGTTATTGTCTGTGTTCGTTTGCTATTTGGGTTTGTTGAGCACACAGTTGACTTCTGTTTTATATATGTGTGTCGAGTGTCCTTGCTCATGTGTGTTGTGTTTTTGTGAAAAAGGGAACTAGATATAACATTGCCGTAGTCAGGTTGGTTTATGTTCTTGACTAGTGTTTTTTTCTTCTATTTCCCTGCACTTAACTCTTTCATCCTGTTTGTTTGTTTAGGTTGTTCATCTTCATGGCAACTCTGACTCATCGGTTTTGTGTGAAAAGCAAATCATGTACCTGATCTCAAACAGCAGTCCTTTGTTTTCCCGGACTTGTTGAATCGATACTTCAACAATCCTGATATTTTCTTTGCTGCACAGTTCCGGCAGTCTTTTAAAGACCCCATGAAATCAGAAGTAGAGTGGTTTTTAGTCAATAAGAGTGAGCTTTGAGGCCATCTATACAACTTGATTATACAGGAACACAACATGTTGCATTTACAGTATCCTGACATCAGCCCCATTCGGCCTAGTTATTGTCAAGCACCGTCTCCCATCAGACATTTTTGCATTAATTGAAAGGTGTTTACCTTTTCCTGTGGCACTAGTGATAGCATGCTACGTGAGCATAGGGTAACATAGGGTTTGGTCTAGTGGAAACCAGGAAGTAATTGCATTCACATAATCAATGAGTTCAATTATAACACCCTGTCTACACTGGGCGCGTTCATGTTGACGCGACACACCGGCTTGAGGCCTAATGCAAAATATTAAATGTGTGTTTTTGTTTTTTTTAGCTGTAAATGATGTAATGCAGTCAAACAGGAAAACTATTTTCTCAACCATATGGCCTAACCATAACCCCAACCCTGAACCTAACCATGGAGTAAAAAATGTATCTAAGAGGGAAAATGCAACCTTACACCCTGTCTACACCGGATGCGAGCGTCACGTTGCATCAAAAGCAATGGAACCCATTATAAGCAGTGATGCTGTCTACACTGGAAACGTACGTTGTGGTGCGTCACATCAACAGTAAATGGGTGTCCTGTTCCATTTTGCACTGCACGCGCTGGCGCTACTCCTGCCAACAACACAAATAAACAGTTTAGAACCTTCGTGTCGACGTGTCCAGTGTAGACAGGGTGTGAACTTGCATGTTCTCTCTTAGATTACATTTTTACTTCATGGTTAGGTTTAGGGTTGGGGTAAGTGGTAGGCCGTATGGTTGAGAATATTGCATTCCTGTTAAAACAGCTCACTTTAAATTTTGCATTTGGCTCCACTCTTTGCACATTTCAGCTGGAAACTGGAGCTCTCACGTGCCTATACGTGCCTCAAAAAAAGTGAGATCACTCTGATCTATATGCTAGTGTACTCTTAAACATTGGCAACTTTTAACTTTTTGCATATATGCAGATTTAAAATAGAAAGTCTTTCTCTTCCAGGAAAATGAAGCAAAACATTGAAGACTAATGTTTTAATACACATATTTTTGTCCAATCAAATCCTCTTTAGAATGAAAATTTCACTTCCCCTAATATCATCTACAATCGTCTAGAAAGTCATGTTCATTGCTGTAACTTAAACTGAAGTAACGTAAACTAAAAGGACAAGTCCTTCAATATGTCCAACCAAAAGTTTGTGTCAATAGGAAATGTCAACACAGGAAAGAAAACTGCGCTCCTCAAGCAAATTCATAGAGTCTATAAACTTGCGATATTGAACCATCTGTCTCATTATGTTTTTGTTTGTTGATGTTTCTAAAGCACTCTTTTCTACATCCCAGTTGACTTCCTGCATACTTAAAGCCCAAACACAATAACAAACAACTGGATGAGCTGTCAAACTTGTCCAAAGTTCAAACTTCTTTTTTTAATTACATTCTGCATGTAAACCCCAAACATGCCCACTGATATAAAACACAATTAATGTCACCTCACAAGTTTAAGCACTTATCGTCAGCTTAGTGCGTCCTTCCCCTTTCCATATGGAGAACCTTGTGTCTGCGACATTCCTCTTAGGCGCCCCCTTTGTTGGCGGGGGGGTCAGCGTAATTTAGATCTGGCGCACTCATTTGGGCTCAAATTAATAAATTGAGGGACCATCGAGTGTCCGGGGAGCTTTCAGCATTGTCTTCCTGTCACACTACTGTTGAATAGGTAACAAAGAGTAAAGCGGGTTAGGTCTCACCAGGGGCTCCTTAGCTTCGAAGCTATGATGAAGTATATTGTCTGTATGTATCTCACAGTGTAATTAATGACTGGTGGAGGCATGCACAGTGAGTGGCTTTCTGCAAATGTAATTAAGAAATAATGTAATGCAGGTGTCTAATCAGACCCTGATATTTTACACCATACGCATAGATACAATGGAGAATGTAAAAAAAACTCATATGAGCCTCTTCCCTGTTTTTGCTCAACATTTTATTTTTTTATTTTTTTATAATGAGAAGAACCTAATTGACCTAATTTGGCGGTTTATGCCAAAATTACTACATTAAATTGTGTCAACCACATGGCTTATAATGACCACAATGTGTTTTGTGCAGTGAATTATTGGCTGCCGAGAATCGAAATTCAGCTTTCCTATTCTACCCATGTAATGTTAATGATTTTTCACATTGTTGGGCCGGTGGAAATATACATTTAAATTCTTTTTTTTTAAGGACATTTGAGTTTAATGTTTTGTATAATGAATAATGTGGTTACTGTGTAGGGTCTCCTCTTAATGTCCTATGCAAAATCTGAGAATCATTGGCAAAGACTATGATGAGCATTAGCTATTCCTTTAAACTTGCACTAGCCAGCTATAGTTGAGAAATACAAGATGGCCAATCTCATGTGGTCTCGTGAGAGAGTAGTCACTTGGCAAAAACAGCTGACGAGGTTCAGGCAATGGAACACCTCTAAAAGTGCTGCAAGTCTGATTGCACTTGTGCATCTATCAATAATGAAACCACACCATATCCAGCGTTAATAAGCAATGAGACTCTTTTAAATGTTTTAGATCCCCTCTTAGATCCCCTCAGTGTTTTGGTGGATGAAACTCGGCTCAGACGAGTATCTGTGGATGAAAGCTTCTCGTGATGGCATATTGGATGTCAAAATTCTCATTTAACTGACCCTCTTTGATTCATTACACTACAGAGGCTAACATGATTTTAATACATGGGATGGGTCAGGATGGGGGACTAAAATGGGGTTTCAAATTTTGAATGCCAAGGACCCCCAAAAATGATGATCCCCCTGCGAGAGCCCCTCTTTCTAAAATACAAAGTCAACTTCATATTTTCACGTATAAAAATCTATTTACTCTGTACCCTGTGTGTGACACATAGTATGTGTGATATCATAAATGCAGCATGTTGTTTCTTGGGCTGTCAATCAATGAACATTTTTAATCAAATTATTTACATGATGTGCTGATTAATTAAATGTGCAATATGTAACAATTTTCATTAATATTTGCCTTTTTGGGCCAATGTGTGAACGGCTTGTAATGCAACTTAAAAAATGAGCCCTTCCCGGACTTCCTAGGTTGCCTATTAAAGCCTGTAGGCTGATTTTCATGCGAAGGGAGCAGGTCACTTTTGCCAGGAAAATCCAAAGGATGTGATGTTTATGCGCACTCCTGAGAGCCTTGCCTCAGTGATTCTCTTCCGCTATTCAACAGCGACAACAAACTGCAACACTAAGTAACGTTATCTTAGAGATGGAATCCAGCAAACGGCCAGCTCCCAACACAACACCGACTCCTACACAAACTCAGAGTAAGCCAAAAAACTAAACAAAAAACTAATTACCTACTGAATCCCATCATGGTCGAGCGAAAACTAGAGTGAACATCGGCAGGGCATTTGATTCCTGGAGGGACCTTCGTACTTTTTTGGGATCAAAACCGACCCTGAGTTGGCGTTCTTCTTATTGGACAGGTAAGCTTACATAACTGCAAAGCATGTGAAATATAGTGCCATAAGGATTGATCTGTGTAATTTTAGCTAACTTGATCTTGCCTGCTAACGCTGATGAATTGCAAGCTACCTTGCTTCGTAACTTTCAAATAATTTCAACGATCTTCTCTTTATACTAAGGGTGTGTTCACACTTGGCAGAATTGGTACGATTAAAACGAACTCCGGTGCGATTGCTCTGTTATTGCGGTTCATTTGAACAAGTGTGAACACTGCCATCCGAACCTTGGTGCGCACCAAATAAGCTCCACTATTCAGGCGTGCTTCGAAACGAACTCTGGTGCGGTTCGATTGATACATGAGCGCAACATGGACCAAAGACATCTAAACGGACCAAAAACAGGAAGTAATTTGCCTAATACGGACCACAAGCATACCTGGTTCTTCTCATCATAGGAGCTATGTTGCCCATTACAGTTCGGTACAGGTGTCGGAACCGCAGTCAGCCATCCTTGCAGCATATCTTCGTTTGTGTGTGCAATGGAGGAATTCCTGGCACTGTTTTGACTCCTTTACACATTTTATTAGCTCTTCGTTTGTTCTCAGCTGGTAAAAATACCACCATATATACATATATAAATCTAATGAGCGGATTTCGCCCAGCAGCCAGCATTGTTTTGGATGTTCGGCAAGTTCCGTCGCAAAATATACGTCATAAAAGCTTATTTCGTATCTTTAGGTTCGGTGTTAAAAATGCCAGTGTGAACGCAAAGTGAACCAGGACTAAATGTATCATTTTCTTTTTTGGTCTGGACCAAGAGAACCAAGAGAACTGAACAACAAGAGTGAACACACCCTAAAAGTCAGGTATACAGGGTAAATTTAAGTATATACGCTGGTTTCTTGATCATAGTACAACATATGACATACAAAACATACAACAGTGCAACAGTAAACTGTCTGGTATAGTTCGGTAGTATGTAGCTGCATGTGTGTATCAGTATGCTATGTTAGCTGATAAGTAGTTTTAGATTAGTCTCAAAGTTTGTAGTAAAACAATCATAACTGTGTAATTTTAATTATGCTACCCCATCTGTCAGCATGATGCCAGTGAATCACGTTCAGTCTCTTTGTACGTTATGTCATTGTTTTGGCTGATGCTCTCTCGCTCGCATTCCTATGGAGTGTGTGCACGAGCACGAGCACGAGCAACAGGTAGCTGGCTGCAGTTCACTTAATGGCCACAGGTGTCATTAATAACAAGGGTTTCTGAATCTTACATACTGCACCTTTAAATCAATCGCTCTTAATCACATAAATCAATAATTGCAGAGAAAAGCCCACAAATAAAGATCATTCAATAAATAATTATAAAATAATTATAAATAATTATATTTAAATAATTTTAAAAATAATATATAATAAATACAACCCCAATTCAAAAAAAAAAAAAAAAAAAAAGTTGGGACAGTAAGAAAAATGCTAATAAAAAAAAAAAAAAAAGGAGTGATTTGTAAATTATATTCACCCTTTGTTAAATTGAAAGCACTACAACTACACATGATATGATGTTTTACCTTGAGAATTTCATTTTTTTTAAATCATTTTTTTTATGCACTGTAATTTCAAATCAGATGATTGCAACACGCTCCAAAAAAAGTTGAGACGGGGAATTTAAGAGTAATAAAAATTTGACGAGTTGAAATAAGGCGACGTGAAACAGGAGATGTTAAACAGGTGAGGCAATCATGTCATAGTATATAAGGAGTCTCCAAAAACAGCCTAGTCCTTCAAGAGCAAGGATCATTTGAGACTAGTCAATTTGCCAACAGATGCTTCAGCAAATAATCCAGCACTTTGAAAACAATGTTCCCCAAAGACAAATTGGAAGTATATTGGTCATTTCACCCTCTACAGTGCACAATACAGTTAAAAGATGCAAGGAATCTGGTCAAATCTCGGTGCGTAAAGGGCAAGACGAAAACCATTTCTGAATGTGCCTGATCTCTGATCCCTCAGACATAACTGTCTTAAAATATGGCACTCATCTATAATGGATTTCATGAACATGGGCTTGGGATAACTTCAGTAAACCTTTGTAAGTCAACAGTTCTCGCCGCTGCATCCACAGATGCAAGTTAAGACTTTACTATGCAAAGCAGAAGCCCTACATCATCACTGTCCAGAAACGCTGCCGACTTCTCTGGGCTCAGTCTCATCTTAGATGGAAAGTAGATCAGTAGAAGAGTCCACATTTCAAAAAAAGTTTTGAAAAACAAAGCCGTCGTGTTATCCGGGCCAAAGAGGAAAAGGAGCATCCAAGCTGTTATTAGCCAGGGTCTATGGGCTAGGGGTGTGTCATTGCCAATGGCGTGAGTAACTCGCACATCTGTGAGAACACCATGAATGCAGACAGATATGTAAACATTTTGGAGAAACATATACTGCCATCCAGCACCTTTTCCAGGGACGTCCCTGCATTTTCCAGCAGCACAACTTCAAACCACATACTGCTTGGATTTCAAGTGCATGGCTGTGTAAGCAGAGAGTGTGGTGCTAGATTGTCCTGCCTGCAGTCCTGACCATCACCAATTGAGAATGTGTGGTGCATTATGGAGCGCACAATACAGCAACAAAGACCCCATACAATTGTGCAGCTAAAGACCTACATAATGGATGAATGGGCAAGAATTCCACTTTTTAAATTTAACAAAATTGTGTCTTCAATGTCCTAATGCTTAATAAGTGTTATTAGAAAATATTATGTTTCACAGTGGTAAACACATATAGCGGCAGATGAGTAAAGCATTGATTAGGCAATACAAAAAGTGGTTTTGAAGGCAGTATATTGTTTATTTCCATGTCATTGAACTTATTGCATTGAATCATTGACCTACAATTCAATCTGTCCAAGGTAGGACACGTCTATGTACACATGTGTCTGACGGAAGCTTTTTTATGATGCTATGTCAAGTTTAAAAAGTTTGAATCATAGAAAAAAATGTTGTTTCCAGCTGTGTTTGAATGCAAGAACGTGTGGTTTGTTAACTGTTCAGCTGCACGTTGTCTGTTCAGCTGGAGTTGTGTTTGCTGCCCCTGCGACCGAAACATGAAGGTGAACATTATTGTCTGGATACGTAATTAGTTATTTTTTTATTTTATTTTTTATATAATTTATCACACTGAATCAACACATTCAGTCACAGCCCTTGTTGTTTCCAAAATAAAATTATTGACTTTTATTTTTCTTTGTACAAAAACAAAGACAAATTCTAGAAATTGTCTATATGGCAGCGGCCTCAACAGTTGAAGGTAGAGAACATAGTGAACATATTTCTGTATAATATGCTATTTTATTATGCCATTGATGCCTGGAACATTTCTTTTTGTTCTTAAACATTTTGCAAAAACATATAAAGGAGAATTTATGAAAGGATAAACATTTACTATTATAAAAAACAAAACAAAAAAGCAAAGCCGTTTTGGCGTTATAAGTGATGCCATAGAAACAAATAACTTACGAGGTCTGAGGACGCGAATGGCTCAGAGTAGAACTTCCGAGTTGCCATCTCGTAATTGCAGTAATTCCGACATGACGTGAATGCACCAAAAGACAGCGGTTGGATCTTCGGATGACACGCAGCTCATATCTCTGTCTCTGAGAGTTAATGAAACACCTCGTGATTGCATGATTACAGTGCAGCATGACTTTCACATTATTTGACCTGACGGACAACTAGTTGTCCAGTGCGGTTCTGTTCACACAATACAGGCTTGCCGAGAATGCGATTGTGAGACATGAAAATTTGTCAATGTCAGTTTGATTATACAATGCGTTTGTCACACTCGTAAATAACTGTCTTGTGTGTGAACACAACTGTATTAAGCACTCAAAACAGGTCTGACAACCGTATTCTGTGAACATGGCCAAAGTTCTCCCATATTCTACTTGAAAACGGAATGGTGCTCGAGGTCCAACCTCAGTGAGAAGCATCATTTGACACCATTTCCAAGATGGCGGCAAATATCAACGTCAAAATAATTATAATGTGATATATAAAACCTTAATTTTCCCTTGTTGTCAACTTTTATTTATTTTTTATTTTTTTATATTAAGTGAACACAAGCATTTTGTAGACTTTGTCTGGAACCCGTCATATGTACACAAGCAGACATAGTCGTTGTCTCGCTGTTTTTTTGCATCGCACAGCATGAGCGTTGCCTTGTTAAGACGGTATGTTATGATAAAAATGGTTCATCTTGACCATGATGAACCCTTGACCCTTCGTTCGTTTCCATTCTGTGAAAACCTTTAGAAAATATGTCTCCAGTGGCATTCATGTAGGACTACGTTAAAACCGACTAGTCAACTAGACAACCCACCAGCTTGTCGATTTTGGAAATATGTAATTTTGCACATCCCGTTTAATACCCATTAAACCTTAAAATATCTTGTTCATTGTTGCATTGCACATCTTGTTTGCATTCTCTCTCATTCACTGTTATTATTGAGGCAGCATTTTCCTGGAATTGTCTAAGGCAGGACCTGAAGTAAATAGATTAACCAAAATGTAGCCTGCCCTACATTAATATCAGCCCTCAACATGAGGGACTGTAATCTAAATTCTATAAATAGCCAGTCGTGACCTGACCTCCTGTGAGGGACCATATAGGGCACGACAGCAGTACACATGGATTGGTTTGATGTGAAAACATTGTGTGGAGAATTCATGCCCATTGGGATTACAATGAGTTTAATTCATTTTGCTGGGCCATATCACATTAAAGTGGGCCCCTGGTGCAGCCCTATTCCCAGTCCAATGGGCTTCAGCTGCACCCAGAACACACTGTGTGTGTGTGTGTGTGTGTGTGTGTGTGTACACATATATAAGGGACTTAGAAGGACACATCTGTGCGTGTTTTCTTTGAGGCTGAGTCATGTGACCTGTATTCCTCCTTTAATGGTTGGTTTAATTTGGCAAAGTGCTGGAAGATAGATGTACCCTGCTAAAGATCATATAATGCCAAAGCGAGATGCCCATAGCATTTACAAGTCTTGCTTTATTCAGTTGTTCATCTTTTTAAAGAACGATTTCAGCAGATTGAAAGGACAACTGCGAGTCATCTGCGTTATTGTAAAGCATTGTTGGGAAAATCTATATGGTAGGAGTACTTAGTCTGAATTTGGAAATGTATTCCTTGATCTTTTTATCTCCTTGTTTTAGGTCATGAAGTTTAGGATGTGACCTTGTTGCATCTACATTACCATACAAACTATGTTAGTTAACATTTACCATGTTTCTGACATTAAGTCACACACCTGCCCCCCTAAGATGTGCAGAATGCTGTTTATGAGGACAAATTTAATTTCCCAAAATGTACAAGACTTCCCTTGTATTTCCCACTTGATTTGTCTCTAATGTTCTCATGTTTTGCTTTCACTTCCCTTTGAAATGGTAACCCCCCCCATCTAAAATCAATAGCTGCCATATTGGATAAAATATTTCCACTGAGCAATTCTGGGATTAAATAATTGGAGAATGATATACAGTGCTACTTTACATGTTGGCCAACATGCAGTGTTTGATAAGGCAGCAGCATTTTGCTGCCTAATGTCTGGAATATTCTTCTCACTGAAATGCATTAAACATTAAACATTAAAAATGTTGTCTTGGTAGGTAGCTCACTACTTTTTAGGTCAGAGCAACCTATCTAGACACCATTTTAAGACATAGGTGTGCTCCCAACAGAACTGTTCACACCATTTAAAAAAAAAAAAATGTATTTATTTTTGCATCTGTCTGTACTGTACATTTTTTATTTATATATTTTTTCTTCTGTGTTAACATGAAGAATAAATGTGTGATGTTTTGCTTTTTTTCCAGCATCTTTCACAAGGGTGACAAAACATGACATGTAAAGTTAAAAGAACTTCAGTTTTTAAATACTCTTGTCAAGACACCTGCATTCAATTTTTCTAGTACAAGAGTACTTTTGGTTTGAGAGGTCACTTTGGCAACAAAGTGTTTCTTAGATGCCTTTTTTTTTTTTGACTCAACTGTAAGGCAGAATTAATTTTGGTATTCATTCAATGCTGAAAAGTGTTTAGCTGTTTTTTGTTTTGTTTTTCTCCAGCATCTCACACATGAGCGTAAAGTTTTTTTAGACTCTGGGCCAAGTTTAAAAGAACTTCAAAATGTAAATACTTGCATTCAGTTCTATTCGTTGCACTAGGTGTCGAGCATTTTCTAGTTCAAGAACACATTCAGTTTGACCCTTAGGCCTAGGGTTGCCACTTTTGAAGTTATAAAATATGGGACACTCTCTCTAGAGATGTTGACGGGCTGACTGAAGTTTTCAGATGGTCCCTTACCACACCCTCCCCAGTTTTAGCAAGTTTTAGCACAATGTGAGGACTTTTCAGATGGTCCCTTACTCACCGTAGGCACAATTACCAATGAATATCAAGGTTACATAAATTATCTTGAACAAATTCGCAGTCACGCCATCATACGAGACGGTTCCTTACTCACCATTGGCACAATGTCCAATGAATATCAAGGTTACATAAATGATCTTGAACAATTTCGCAGTCACGCCATCGTACAAGCTTAAATACAGGACAAATTGCTTCCTGTATTGATTCGATACAGTACACATAATTTCATCTTTAAATACAGGACGGGTGGTAACCCTACTGAGGGACCTTAGGCAACAAAGTGATTCTTAGCTTAACAACATGCTAAAATTATACTCTATTAGATCCAATTGCACTTCACATGGGGAGAACTATTTGTGTTGCATTTTGATGTGCTGCCTATGTGGAGCATTCTAAGTCTGTCACTTATAAGGTTCCTTTTCTATTAAAATACTGCCTTAGAAGATAGCTGCCTATGCAGTCAGTAGCAAGCAAGGCAGCTCACTAGGTTTTGGACCAGAACAAATATTAACATGCCCATAATCATTTGGTTCTGCATCTGTTAAAGCTGTGGTTACATTGTAAAACTTTTTGGAGGCAAGCTCCAGCTTTAATCACTGTAATTAGACTCAACACATTGAGAGGTGGCTTGAGGCCCATGTAGGTGAGCTCCACAAATCTTGTTTTAGCTCAGCACTTTTATTCTGCATTATAGCTGGAAGGGAAGCAATGCTGGGCACTTTGCTCTCTGAGGCTTATGATACACTTTTGTGGTGGTTGAGGATTTTGAACTCGCTCCTCTGAGCTCTTAGACACTGTCCTGACACTATGTCAGAGATTTGGCCTGCGACAGAGCCAGTGTCTCTGTAGCCATTTGAACTCTGGCCAGACAGGGGTTCATCGACAGTGGTGATAAAAGATGAGACAACTCTCAGAGCTTCCGTCCAGTTTTGCTCTCTGTGGTGCTAATTCAGCAAAGCTCACACAAACAAACATCACAAACTTCTTCCATGTAGCTGACCTGTTCTCTTGTCAGCCAGTTATTGATCATTGTTCTGAAAAGCATTGCCTCATCATTGCACCAAACTCATCCAGACAGAGCTTTACAACTTGGAACTAAAGAGATGGTGCTGTCTCCAAACTTTGAATGTACCCTCAGACCATGGTCCTAATGAAGCACACCAAGATTTATTTCAATAGGACAAAGCATTGCTGAGATACAGCCTCAAATCCATTTTCACATTGACCTCGTTAACTTTGCTGTAACTTAAACAAAGGCGAAAATCTAAATTCTGTATTACCATTTCTGTACGGCTTGGTCTGGAGAATATTTCAAGACATTTTTTGGACAAATCTGACAAAGTTTGAAGGATGTGAAACTTTTAAACTTTAAACATCATAATCCAAGATGGCAGCCACTGTAATGGGCAGAGTTTTAATGTGAGAAGTCCATTTGAATCATCAATAGGAGAGTAATCAGACAAAAAAATAATGGTGTCTCTAGGACAAACGGTTTAAAAGTGAATGTTTAAACTGGTTGTGGTGCTATGGAGTTTGTCCTAGAGGTCCCAAATTTGCTATGGGGACTTTTTTTACGACCACCCTTATCAGTGTGCCAAATTTCATAATTTTTCTAAAAACGGTTCTATGGACTGCCAAAGACTCCCATTGGGAGGAATAATAATAATACTAACAGATACAATAGGGAATGTGCTTAATTGTCTTGAAAATAATGTCATAATGCAAACAAAAAAAAAAAAAAAAAAAAAAAGTCTTAATGGTCTTAAAACTGGCTTCATTGTCTTTATGCAAAATATAATTTATTTTAATTTGGGTGGCAATATTACCTGGGGATTTCTTGACAGTTTTCTTCAGACTGACACAGCTCGAACATTTTCCATTTATATTTGTATTTTGCCATCTTCTGGGAAATTATCTCTGGCCACAGCTCTACAGTCTGTTAAGGAAACTTCAAAGCAGAACAGGCATGTTGGTCTTGTTAAAAGGAGCCTTGATATCAGTCATGCTTAGCACTGTGTATCTAATGCCCTCAACATGCTTTACGATGTTTATAATCTACACATTGTTGATAATGTCTACTCTCTCTCCCTCTCTCTCACAGCTGTTTAAATGCTTGCACATACTGCAAAACCAAGCACGCCAGGGGAGATCTGGCCAGTTACCCCATAGAGGAACTTGTGGAAAGAGCCAGACAGTCCTTTCAGGGTGAGTTCAGTCAGGCTGCTTCCATCATCACTTTCCCCTATTTAATCATCTCTTTCCCCTATTTTTAGGCCTAATACGCCCCCTTCAATCTTTAAACCTAGATCACTAATGAGGCAAGAGAGTACAAAGTATACTTTTTTCCTTGTATTCACTTCCAGTGGTATTCAATTTAAATAGTACTCGAGGCAAGTACAAATTCCACAAAATTTTACCTTAGTAATGAAGTACGGTTACTCGCATAGTATTAAAGGGTTCTCAGCATCAGTTGCAAGGCAAAGATCAGTTTAAAACCAGTTTTTTTTTTTTTTTTTTTTTTTTTTAATCCCTTGTAATAATGTTTATTTCATTATGGTAATCAAAGTCATTCTCTTTACGAGACACATCAATAGCAGATAAAAAGAATGATGTGTTTTTAAGAGCCTCCTTCAACCCAAAGCTGGTTAAATACTTATCGCTTTGTCTGAGCTCTAGTACAGTGTATTGATTGGGGCCAAATAAAGGGCAGCTTTATTTGTCTCTGACACATGCTTATGTTTTTTGGTCTCAGAGATAATGCCCGTCAGCAGATGTGCCAATGCATCTGCTTTGGGCTGCCAGCCATGTTTACACACACAGCAGCCCTGATCCCATCTCCCCAGGATAGGATTTGATTGGATTGAGGGGTTGTGTACCTCTTTGTACTCTAGAGTCTCTTTGTATGGGAGCTGGCTCACTTTATCACAGCTTTTATTAGAGAGCTGCATTCATTAGAGGTGTGCTGGGACTAGATTTTTAGTCTGTGCTGTTTCATCACTGCAAAAATCACTCTCCTTAACTGTGTTTAGTGTTTATAGCTCTGCAACATTTTAAGAGGCAACCAGACATGAAATTTGAGGTGTGTGTTGGTGTGCAAAGGATTGCACAATGCTGTTTTGTGTGTTCCATGCAGGTATTGGCAATATATTGAATGTGTTCACAATTATATAGCAGACAAAATAAAATTAAAGGGATATTTCACCAAAAACAAACATTGTTTTTATTATATACTAACCATATTTCATTCCAAACCCATAAGACTTTATTCTTTGGAACACAAAATGAGTTTTAATGATAATTTAATCCAGTCCTCTTTACTTAATTCAATAAAATGGCAATAGAAAATGACTCAATATAGCAATTAATAAAGCACCCAAAAGAGTCATAAAAGTAGTCCATGCATATTCCAAGTCTTCTAGAGGCCTATAATCACTTTGTTTGATGAACTGACCATAATTTAAGTTGTTGTACACTCTCAAATCAAATCATTGATAAACTATGTAAACATCACTGAATCCAATATGGCAGCTACATTGATAACCTCAAACTTCATTGGTTCTTCTGCGTGATAACGTTTGGATTCAGACGCATGAACTACTTTGATGAATTTACATTTTTGGGTGAACTATTCCTTTAAGCAACATTGCAAATCTTGTGACATTTTTAAAGAACTTTTATTTGGCCATTAAGTTTACTAAAGAGCATGTCATTAGACTCCAATCCTTGCAAAGGTTTTTTTTTTTTTTTGGGCTGGTTGAGTGTCAGTATGTCACGTTTGAACTGTATTGAGAAATTTGCATTTGTGTGTGTGTGTTTGTGGATTTGTGTGTTTGTCTTTGAATATTTCTGTTTTAAGTGTGTGTGTGGACATTGCCGAGAGCCTCTTTGGGTCGTTCTGCTTATGTTTTTGAGACTTTCACAGTTCCTGTTTGAGTTCTCGTGATGTGTGTGTGTGTGTGTGTTTTGTTTTTATTTTTATTTTTTTACTGCAGACAATATCAGTGGTTTATAAATTATTATTTAATATGTCCATTACAGTTCAGAATGACATATACATACTATTTTTTAAACAATATGTACTATTGGTACAGTGCACAGTATGCATGAGGATGACCTACTACATTTGTCAAATCTCACAATGCAGTGCACTCGACCTTCCTTTTCCAGTTTGAATGAAAAAAAAAAGTTCCATGACTCATTATGTGATCAGACTAAGAGAATTTATGACATTATTACACAACATTGGATTAAAAAAAAATAAAGAAATAATAATAATACATTATTCCACCAAACTTGCAAGTTCCCAGACATTTCTGGGGGAAATGGCCCTAGCCCTCACCCTCCGATCCAACAGGTCCCAGACGTGCTCAATGGGATTGAGATCTGGGCTCTTCGCTGGCCATGGCAGAACACTGACATTCCTGTCTTGCAGGAAATCTTGCACAGAACGAGCAGTATGGCTGGTGGCATTGTCATGCTGGAGGTTCATGTCAGGATGAGCCTGCAGGAAGGGTACCACATGAGGGAGGAGGATGTCTTCCCTGTAACACACAGCGTTGATTGCCTGCAATGACAACAAACTCAGTCCGATGATGCTGTGACACACCGCCCCAGACCATGATGGACCCTCCACCTCCAGATCGATCCCGCTCCAGAGTACAGGCCTCCGTGTAACACTCATTCCTTCGACGATAAACGCGAGCCCGACCGTCACCCCTGGTGAGACAAAACTGCGACTCGTCAGTAAAGAGCACTTTTTGCCAGTCCTGTCTGGTCCAGTGAAGGTGGGTTTGTGCCCATAGGTGACATTGTTGCCGGTGATGTCTGGTAAGGACCTGCTTTACAACAGGCCTACAAGCCCTCAGTCCAGCCTCTCTCAGCCTATTGCGGACAGTCTGAGCACTGATGGGGGGATTGAGTGCTCCTGGTGTAACTCAGGCAGTTGTTGTTGCCATCCTGTACCTGTCCCGCAGGTGTGATATTCGGATGTACCGATCCTGTGCAGGTGTTGTTACATGTGGTCTGCCACTGCAAGGACGATCAGCTGTCCTTCCTGTCTCCCTGTAGCACTGTCTTAGGTGTCTCACAGTACGGACATTGCAATTTATTGCCCTGACCACATCTGCAGTCCTCATGCCTCCATGCAGCATGCCTAAGGCACTTTTACGCAGATGAGCAGGGACTCTGGGCATCTTTCTTTTGTTTTGTTTTTCAGAGTCAGTATAAAGGTCTCTTTAGTGTCCTAAGTTTTTATAACTGTGACCTTAATTGTCTACCGTCTATAAGCTGTTTGTGTCTTAACAACCATTCCACAGTTGCATGTGCATTAATTGTTTATGGTTCATTGAACAAGCATGAAAAACATTGTTTAAACCCTTTACAATAAAGATCTGTAAAGTTATTTGGATTTTTACAAAATTATCTTTAAAATACAGTGTCCTGAAAAAGGGACATTTCTTTTTTGCTGAGTTTATATATATATATATATATATATATATATATATATATATATATATATATTCAAAATAAAAATAAAAAAGTGCACAACAAAACAAAACTAAATAAAATAGTAACACAGTATCGTGACAACAATGTAGCATACTCAAATTCAAAACTTCATTGCATATTTCATAGTTTCACGTACTATTGTAAATAGTATGCTTGTTTACCATTTTAAACAAAAACATTTATTGTTAAACACTACATACATTTACACCTATTATTTAAAAAAGAAAAGTGTAAAAGTGTACAATGTACATATACACTGCATAGTATAAGCAGAACGCTAAGATAATACTCTGGACATAAAATGTGTATTGTTGCAAACTAGATACTGTTTCAAATACTACTTTATGTATTTTTAATTTTATTTATTTATGTATTTTATTGTGTTCAGTGTACCTATGCTCTGTGTAGTATGGAGTAAGTAGTTCAGTAGTATGGAGAAAACAGTACATTTGTATACCAACTTTTATTGCATACTAGACACTGTTTCAGACACTACATTATTTCAAAAAATTGTGCAGTACAGTGTGTGTGTGTGTGTGTATGTATATATATATATATATATATATATACTATAATTTTCTGTATATCACAAATATTGCTGTATGCAATACCCCAGTATTTAATTTGGAACATAGCCCTAGTGTGTCTAGTGAGAAGACTGCAGCATATTTGGCCAATTAAGAGAAACCAACAGCTGTTCCAAGTACCTGTAAGGG
The DNA here is from genome assembly GCF_019703515.2 of Myxocyprinus asiaticus. Lineage (NCBI taxonomy): Eukaryota > Metazoa > Chordata > Actinopteri > Cypriniformes > Catostomidae > Myxocyprinus > Myxocyprinus asiaticus. The sequence goes on from NC_059359.1 coordinate 38,342,973, forward strand.
CAAAATCCATGCTCATGGGTAAACACCCTGCAATATAACCCACCAGTTCACTCATAATGCATAACTTGTATGGTTATATGCATACAGCACTCAAAGCAGCTTTATTGCAATACATGAATGTACAACACACAAATGTATGATACACACCTGCACAGATGGTCTACATAAATCGTCTCGTTTGACAACAAGCTCATTGAAATATGAATGTGGAAATAAAGAGCAACACTTACATGTTTACACAGTATCACCATATTCTGCTAACATGAGGTGATGAAGGTTAAGAGATGGCATAAAAGAGAAAACGACTGTGAAATGCCAGCTGGAGGGCTTGCATTTCTACACAGAAGTAGAAGCGAAAAAATAAACAAGCCATTTCATGAATAAAAACCTGAATTATCTGCTGCATGAAAGGCAAAATATGTTATATATGCATTTGCCTTAATATTAGCTACCTGCTGCAATATTCTCTTAACCTTCTGTCAATGCTCATCTTCCTCTCCTGAACCCGCAATTAATTGTAATTCTCAGCTGTGTTACCAAAGTGAGGATTTATTTCATTTGCGCTGAACTGCAAAAATATTTCTATGGATTTATTCAGATTTGATTTGAGCTAAATTTGCAGTCAGCGGCTGCCATTTTAAGCAGGTGATTTGAATGATTTAAAAGGCAGGGGGAATAACTCCAGGCGCTTGCTCATTCGCCGTCATTTCCTCAGAAGCATTAACCGTACAGCAGAGCAGAAAGTGAAATAAATTTGAGGGTGGAGATGTAATCTGTGTGCTTCATTAGGAGAGGACAGCCACCCCTCCTGTCTGCCCTTCACATGGGTAAAAGTAAGGACGGAGAGAAGAAAATACATATTGGATGCTTTGCATGATGATTTTTGGCCTATATTGCTGTCATTCTCAAATGTGGGTTGGGTGTAGGATGGCACACCATCTTGTGCTTACGGTTATGTTCTTAACAGTAGCTTTCATACCAATGCAACATATTTAAGCAATATCACACAAGCAAAAGTGCTGTATTGCCCTATTCAGCACGGCTGTGATTTGGCCGCAGGCACGAGGATGGTCAGATGCGTGACATTTCAGTGTGGGAGTAATGAATACTGTATTTGTTCTATATTTGTTGCATCATCTCTTTGATATGTGAAAACTAAAACATCAAAGTATATCAGAATATATTCTATTCTATTGTTTTCCAATTGTCTTGAAAATGTTCTGAAAATTTGATATTATTTGGGCTTTTTGTAGATCCATTTGCAAGTGTCGGGTCTCTAAAGACCCGGGAATGTTATAATGTTTGGTGTAAACACCCATGCATTTAAAGGTTAAAGCCCATATCAAGGCCCAAGTGGGGTTGTGGGGTGCTCCTGGTCAGCAGTGGTGAGTACCTACCGACAGTGTTCCAAGGAGTGACGAACCACAAACCAGCGACTGGGTGTTGGGCGCCCAAGCCTTATCAATGCTTGAGGGCAATGAAGGTCTACTAAGTCACAGAAAATTTTAATGATGGTTACGGTAGGGGCCTGGGTAGCTCAGCGAGTACTGATGCTGACTACCACCCCTGGAGTCACAAGTTCGAATCAAGGGTGTGCTGAGTGACTCCAGCCAGGTCTCCTAAACAACCAAATTTGCCCGGGGTAACCTCCTTGTGGTCACGATCAGTGGTTCTTGCTCTCAATGGGACACATGGTAAGTTGTCGTGGATCGCGGAGAGTAGCATGAGCCTCCACATGCGGAGTCTCCGCGGTGTAATGCACAGCGTGCCACGTGATAAGATGCGCGGATTGATGGTCTCAGAAGCAGAGGTAACTGAGGCTTGTCCTCTGCCACCAGGATCGAGGTAACCGCACCACCTCGAGGACCTAAGTAGTGGTAATTGGGCATTCCAAATTTGGAGAAAAAAATAATAAAATAAATAATAATAATAAAAATGGTTACGGGAGAAATGTGTCACAACACACAGTGCATCAAACCCTGCTGTCTATGGGGTTGCAAAGACACGGACCGGTCAGAGTGCCCATGATGACCCCTGTCCACCCTCAAAAGTGCCTACAATGGACACGTGAGCATTGGAACTGGACCTTGGAGCAGTGGAAGAAGGTTGCCTGGTACGATAAGTCCTGTTTTGTTTTACATCACGTGGATGGCCGTGTACCTCTGTGTTGTTTACCTGGGGAAGTGATGACACCTTGATGCACTGTGGGAAGTTCTGTGATGCTCTGGGCAATGTTCTACTGGGAAACCCTGGGTCTGGCCATTCATGTTGACGTCAATTTGACACATGCCACCTTCCTAAACATCATTGCAGACCAGGTACACCCCTTCATGGCAATTATATTTTCTGATGGCAGTTGCTTCTTTCAGCAGGAGATTGCGCCCTGCCACACTGCACATATTGTTCGGGAATGGTTTGAGAAACATGATGAATAGTTCAAGGTGTTGCCCTGGCCTCCAAATTCCCCAAATCTCAATCCAGTTGAGCATATGTGGGATTTGCTGGACAAACAAGTCTGATCCACGGCAGCTCCACCTCACATCTTACAGGACTTGAAGGATCTGCTGCTGATGTCTTGGTGCCAGATACCACCGGACACCTTCAGAGGTCTTGTAGAGTCCATGCCTCGGCGGGTTGGCGCTGTTTTGGAGGCACGCGGAGGACCAACATCATAATAGGTGGGTGGTCATAATGTTTTGACTCATCAGTGTATAAGCTTAATCAATCAAATTATCCTTGACAATCAATCAATTATCAAATAATCATTAACATCCCTAATAGAGAAAAAAAAAAAAGTCCCACAGAAACTGCAAACACTTTGAATGTTATTTAGGCTTGCTTAATTAGTTTCCCTCTTTCTCTCTTTTTATAACCCCACTATATGTTTCTGTACATCCCTTTTTACTGTCAGTCTCACTTAGCTTTTCTCAGAGGTCAGTAGTAACGCACTATATTTACTCCGTTACATTTACTTGAGTAACTTTTGAGAAAAATACTTTGAGTAGATTTTAAAGTGGCTACTTTTTACTCTCAAATAAATATATTTTACTTCGTTACAGTTCCTGTCGTTACATTACTGGGTTTAATTTTAGTTAAAGTGTAATTTATTGAGAGATTATTGAATGGGACTTTTACGTCAGCAGAAGTTCACACAGCTGTGCGTGCTGTCACATACTGTCACTCAAGCCGAGTCTGTCACTGTTGCAGCATCAAGCTCTTCAAAGTGAACCAATTTCTTCGTTCAGACACAGTGAGTGCTCCGCGACCGGGGTTGGTGCCCCACACAGGCTGCATACTCTGCGTTTAGAGAGCGGCGTTACTGCTGTACAGAACTAATAATCTAAATAATTTTGACACTGAAAACTGTAACTACACTGAAAAAATAATTCACACAGGACTTTAAAAGCAATGAAATAGCGAAAGTAGGCATTAATAAAGGATGATCTTGAGTCTCTAACTCAAACCCTCTAGCACCACCAACTGCCCAAAGTCTCACATATGTTTATGCTAATAACTTTTGAACCATAAGTGCTAGAATCAAAATTATTTTTTCCTCTGATTCCTTGGCTCGGGACGAATTGATACTTTTTCAAACTCCTCCTAGACCAGTTGTCCGATTTGCACGAAAATTGAATCAGATCCTCTTCAGACGAGGCTGACAAAAAGGCTGGAAAAAATTAATGGAATTCAAGTTTATTAGTCAAAAGGTTCTCGAATAACGCATGAACAAATTTGAAGTAGAGCACGCCAAATTGGACATGAGGCTATATCTCCACAATGCTTTAGCATATTCACACCAAACTTGGTGTGTGTTATGACAACTATGACCTGAGGATACCTGCACAGTTTCGGCACAGCATCACCTAGTGGTCACGAGATATGAAAAATGCATGTTTTTGCTTATAACTTCTGAAGGTTTCACCTAAAATCACAAATCTGGCCTTGTTAGATTCTGTGCATGATGCAGAGTCGAATGATAACAAATTGTCCTATGTCGGCCATTTTGGGTGTCGGCCATTTTTAATTTTGTTGTAAAATGCTTCATTTTTCAAATACATTGACATATCTTTACGAAACTCGTTATGTGTTACAATGCCCTGAAGGTACCCAAAACGTTTTGGGACAGCGGCACCTTCTGGTCAAAAGTTATACCAAATTTTCATAAAATGCTAATAACTTTTGATTTCTTTGTGCTATTGTCATGAGATCAGTCTTGGTAGATTCCGTGGGTCATGCCGAGAATGTGGATACCAATTATGCCATGATCAATCGAACTTCCTGTCCGCAATTTTGAAATCCTTTAAAAACCTACTTTTTCGAACAACTCCTAGAGCGTTTGTCAGATTTGAACCAAAATCGAATCAGACCAACTTCAGACCATTTCGTGTTGATAGACCAAACTATTTTCATTTAACACAACAATGAATTTGATGGCACGGTGCCAGAATGGTTTTCAGGCTCTATCTCGGCAACACTTTGGCATATTGACATGAAACGTTATATGTGTCTTCATGACCGCACCTTGACCATACCATATCAATTTAGTGACAGCACCACCTGTTTGTCAAAAGTAATAAGCTTTTATGTCCCATTGCAATTGATAATATTCATGGTTTTTCAACCATTTTGCCTAAAATCATGACCAGATTGCTTTACTTATTTTTTGCCATTGTTGTGCCTAATAATGGTTGATGTGCGTTGCCCCTTAATTACTGCTTGCATCTATATTTATTATTATTATTATTATTATTATTATGTAATACATGTTAAATGTGTTATGAAATATACGGGAGCTAACGCCCATTATGTCATTTGTGAAAGTAACAAGTTACTCACTACTTGAGTACTCTTTTAATTGGATACTTTAAGAAATTATGTATGTTAGTACTTTTTTTTTTTTTTTTTTTTTTTTTAAGTAATTGTACCTTTACTTGCATACAGTTTTTGGCTAGTTTACCGACCTCTGGCTTTTCTTATGTCTGTTAATAGCAGCTGTTATTACCGAGTCCATCCTGTCTTATTCAGTCTGGCTTAGACATAGATATTTCCTATGTGTATGTTTATCGGTCTCTCTGAGGGCTGTCTGGAAAGAGTCTCTTATGATCTGAACATCAGAGGCTGGCTCAGTGTCAGACGCTCATCCATAGATGTGCTTTATACTGCTGTGTATCCTATAGAACATTTTCTCAAAGCACAAATGGTGCTCGCTCCATAGAATGCAACTACCAAAAGAGGATGATCTGACTGTATAGTCTAAATTTACATGTAGAAGTGAAGATTTGGAGAGCCTCAATGTTATTAAAAAAAAAAACAAAAAAAAAAAACATTTGATCGGTTGGATGAAATGTTTAAAACACAAACCCAGGTCTCTTTCCTTGAAATACTGTAGTGCAGAGTGTGTATTTAACACTGGCCTTCAGCATGTTAAGAGTCTCATCATCAGCAATAGATCCATTGATTCAACTGTGCTCCATTTATTGAACTCAGCCAAGACTTCACTCAGATCTTCAGGGTAACTGCATACATTCACTGTAGCTCTATAAATACACTTCATTTCATCCATTTGAAAAGCTGATCTGCGATGTGACGGTCAATAATTGCTGAAACTTGAAAGTGAAATTGAGTTTATTCAGCATTCAAAGGACAAATCATTAATGCATAGATTCAGAGTTTAAGATTGAATTAAATTGAATTAATCTTGTTTTTAGTGAGGCTTATATATTTTACTGGAAAACAAGACAAAAATACAGATTATTACATTATTTTTTGTAGTGCATCAGGTCATCAGAACCCATTTCTTGGCAGCCTGGTAGAAATTACCTCCTCTGTTTTCAAATGGACCCTGATATTGAAATTGGCATACAGCACTGGTTCTTAATTCTTGGACAGTCAGATTAAACTGTGCATCCCAGTTCTTTTCTTGACATGTTTGCAAAGTCTACACCCGTTGTTTAAGCCAGATCTGAGATACCCATCATAGTCTAGCCGCTGTGTTCACACACCCTGCTCTTCGTGATCATTAGCCATTCAGCCACAGCATTATTAAATACAAACACATGCATGCCTCGTTCTAATACAACATGGATCTGACTTGGGTTTGTGTCTTTCCCTCGTTGCTGGCTTTGGTCATCTGTGTAGCTGTGAAATGGAAATTAACCCTCTCATTATTTACACAGCAGTAGGGAGTCTATTACTTTACAGTACTCTAAGGTGTCCATATGCACATCACCTCCTGATCTATGCTATGAGTGATCAGCTTTCTTTTCATAACCGTACACTTAGGAGGCTTCTGTGGACTTTTTTTTTTTTTTGCTTTCCTTCTTACATTTCCTGACTTTTCTAAACATGTCAACATAAGATTTTATGAGGCAGTCCTTTGTAGTGCTGTAACAACTAATCGATACTAATCAGTGTTGAACATAATCGACTAATCGAAAAAAAAATATATCGATTATGTACAGTGTGCACAGTGAAACTTCGTCAGTTATGTCACTTTACAGTAGTGAAAAACAAAAGTGGTTTCATGATAAAACTTGTTTGAGACCAGTTGAAGCAGAAAAACACAACCCAAGTTGTCCAGCTCACAGGAGCACTTCCTGTTAACTTCAAAGATCATAAGCATACAGTTTAACATGGGTTGCCATGTGTGGTAAATACGTTGTTTAGCTCTGAGATCCTTTCACTTTAACGTGCTGAGTGAAATTGGCCAGGTTGCTAGGGAGGGTAGAGTCACATGGGGTAACCTCCTCAAGGTTGCTATAATGTGGTTCGCTCTCGGTGGGGCGCATGGTGAGTTGTGTGTGGATGCCGTGGAGAATAGCGTGAAGCCTCCACATGCGCTATGTCTCTGCGGTAACGTGCTCAACAAGCCACATGATAAGATGCAGAGTTTGACTGTCTCAGACACGGAGGCAACTGAGATTCGTCCTCTGCCACCCGGATTGAGGCAAGTCACTACGCCACCACGCGGACTTAGAGCACATTGGGAATTGGGCATTCCAGATTGGGGAGAAAAAGGGGAGAAAATAAAAAAAACAAAACAAAAATACAAAACAAACATCTATCTATAGCATCTATAAACTATCATAACCATCACTGACACAAAAAAAAAAAAAAAAAAAATAAAAATAAAAATGAAATTAAAATGGATGGATGGATGGTATAGGTGAACAAATAATCTCTGTTACATAAGGTAAAATGGTAAGCATTAAGGTTAGATTTACCTTTAAGCCTCATGGACTTTGCACTTCAGCAGTAGGTTTATTGATTTGTGCACTAAGCACATGCCAAGACGAACCTATCAACAGCATGTGAAATGAGCTTGTCCACTGGTATGGCACTTTAAGAAGTTATCATTTATTTAGCGCTATTCATTTATTCATGATCATTTGTAAGCCAGTTGGACACCAATAATGTCTCATTAAGAATTTGTTTGATCTGACCAGTTATCAGGAAAGGACCTCACATACAATGCTTTTGAATTAGCTCTCAAACCCCTGAGAGTGGGGGAATTGAATGCCAGTACACTTCTGAAGTGTTCGGACCAAATCAAACTTCATGAGTAAAATTTGTTTGCTTGGAGTATTTCTCAGAAACCATTTTGAGATGTGCAAATGTTTTGTCTTGCACGAGTGGACCTGCCTTAACCTTTTTGATTAGATTTATAATGTGTCCATCTAAGAATCACAATAATAATTTTCTAAGAGCAAATCAACCTTGTTTTAGCCTTCTTCACAGGTTATGCACGTTTGTTTTCCATTGCGTAGGGTAATTTTTCATTTGTCCATATCTGTGTTCCAGATGGCATACATTATACATTTGTGGGATGCTTAGAAGTGAGCCCTTCAATATGACTTGTCCAAACTTCCTGTTTCAATAGAAAATACCCCAACACAGGAAAGAAAACTGCAATCAAGTGTGTTATGTCTTTAAAAGGGCTTTGTGGGTAACCTTCCTTGATTAACAATATATCGTGGACTTCCCAGTGTTTGGTGGTTTGCTATTTAAACACAAAGCTACGTGAATGAAAGCACACAAAGCTCCCAATGCTCAAAACCACACCATAAGGCCTGTTGGGTTCTGTACGAGTGTTGAGTTATTTAGTCTATTGGCTTGCCATATGCTCCTCTGAGGTCTAGGAGTAAGTGGATGGGTAGTGAAAGTGCTGGCATAATGCTTTAGGGCTCGTCTGCGGACGTGAAACTAATGAGATGTGGTGTTAGTTGACTCCTGTGCGAGTTGAGTCCACTCTGGGTTAAGTCCAAGAGCCTCACTTCCAACGTGAACCCGACCGTGAGTCCAGCAAGGTTCAGACAGGGTAAACACCCCAGTTTCTCTCTCTCTTTCCCTCTCTGGCCGGCTGTGTTTACTCATTTCTGCATTGCTGGCTGGTCTGGGTGCTTAGCAGTAAATGAGACACACATGGGAAATGATGGGACAGGCCTCAGACTGCCAGTCCAAAGCCTGCAAACACCTCCAGATGTGCTGGGCGTCTCCAACACTGAGAATAAGAGCTACAGTGGCCCCAAAAAGTATTTGGACAAAAAGGTGAAGTTTTTAATTTTTTGATGTTCAAACACGTTCTCCTATCTCGGCTTAATATACAGAGACAACTTATAA
>NC_059359.1:38356591-38434091 GCF_019703515.2 Myxocyprinus asiaticus
TCATCAATACTCAAAGGCACTCTGTCCCCGTGCAGTCATTCCCAGGGTGCTCTATTAGGCAGTGGCACAGAAAATGTGGCGACAAGCAATCACACAGTTCACGTTACCTTCAGGGGCAGTGGTTCTAGAGCAGTTCTGTTTGGATGAGCATGCCAACCGGCGGTTCTCTAGCAGCCAGCAGCCCCAGGAATGCATTCAGTGGCCCAGATTGATAGACAAGCAGAGCAACGTGTAGTCATTAGCGGTAAAGGAAGACAAATATATTTCTTTCTTCCAGAGTCAACAGGATGTGTTTGGAAGGTTTATACAGAGTCTGGAGTTGAGTTTAGTGGTCGAGCAATGCAGTGCCAGATATATTTAGGGGTCCAAGCACCGAAGGTGCAGGAACCCTATTGTATTTGTTCCGATTTTCTTATTGTTTTTCTTCTTATAATTTTTTTTATGCCCTAAAAGTGTCTGGGCGTCAGAGACCGTAAGTTGTAGAGGTTCCAAACTTGACAGGATGGTTCCAAATCCCCCCCCCCCCCCACCACCATCTCTCCCCCCCATCCCCCCCCCCCACTACTCAGGCATGCAACACATCCTTCAGACAGTAGATGGCCTTATTGCGAACTAAACAAACAAAAATCACATTTTGGGCCATAAATCTTGAACCGTAAGTGCTAGAAACAAAATTATGTTTTCCTCTGATTCCTTGCATCATGCTGAAGATTTTTATCCCCTGACAGAATTTTGCACCACCCCTTTTTTTCCCACAATTTTTCCCACAAACTCGTCCAAGGCTGTTTGCCCGATCGGAACCAAACCAGTGCAGAATGATTCACTATGAGTCCCAATATGAAAAGTTATCAAAGGAATTGTGAAATTCTGATTTATCATCAAACGGTACGCCAAAACGTTCATAGTGGGCGTGTCCATTTTACTAAAATGGTTATAACTTTTCAACGGATTGAGGTATTATCACCAAATTTGGTAAACATATGTATGGGCTCATGCTGAGGTCACACAAAAATATTGCACACCTTTGCCTCTTTGTGGCACAATAATTTAAAAACTAAAAATGGCTCTAACTATGGAACCGTTGGTCCGATCGACTTGAAATTTTGCATGCAGTTTATTTGTCCAAGGTGTCATCAAGGTCTATGAGGACATATTTTGAAAAACATGGTCGCATCGACCAATCAGCTTTCAGCAGCTTTTATATAGTTAATTTGTGTAATTTGGCATCCACTGGATCATTTCTGTCAATTCTGAGTATTTTGGTTATTTCTTCACATGTGCTTGGACCCCGAAGATTGCCGTTTGTGACTGTATTTTTTCTTCTTCTTATTTATTTTTTTTCTGCCCTAAAAGTGTCTGGGTGTCAGAGACCATAAGTCATTGAGATTCCAAGCTTTTTCTGCACACAAAAACATGTCTTATTTAAATGCCCCTGTAAAACAAGTCCAAATCTGGGTTAGATAAACCAGGAACTACTAAATAAGATTGGACTTCCTTGAATCGACTTCCGGTTATGGCGGCGCTAGAGTGAGACGTGGTACACGGAGCTCCCGAATGATTTCATCTAAATGATCCTCCCTAAAGACGTTTAAAACGATGAAAGTACTTTCTTTAAAATAATAACTCTGTTGCACTTCGAACATTTGGGCCTTCACAAAGATGTCGCGTATGTCAAGTTGGCTATTGACGACAAAATTAAACAGTTGAAAGACAAAATTGATGAACTCGAAAATCAATCTCGACGTCAGAATTTACGTCTTGTCGGTTTCCCAGAGGGAGTGGAAGGTAGAAACCCAGTGGATTTTTTGAAGGAATGGCTACCTAAGATTCTGGGGGAGGACGACGAGATGTACGAAATTGGAAGAGCCCATCGCACTTTGCAACGATGACCAGCGGAAAATGGCAAGCCATGGGCTATTCTGATTCGTCTTCTTCGGTATGGAGACATACTTAAGATCCTCAATGCGGCTAGAGAAAAGGGCAAGCTCACCTATGGCAACTCTACTATCATGATATTTTGTGACATGTCATCGACCTTGTTCAGAAAGCGACAAGAATTCAGCGCGCTCAAAAGAATTATACGTAATAACGACGTCACTTAAGCTAGGCTTCATCCTGCGACGTTGAGGATTCAGCTGCCGGAGGGACAAAGATCCTTTAACTCCAAAGCATCAGCAGAGACTTATCTTCGACAACATCATCCACACTTGACTGCCGGATAAGACACCAGCAAATAGCATATCGAAGAATCCATAGAATCCGGGGATCCATAGTAAACTCTACTAAAGTAATCACCCAAAAACCATGCAAGAATAACTGTACCAAAGTAACAGGGGTGAGTGGTTTTTCTTTTGAATGAACATTAATGATACAATTCTGTCAAGGATAAACTATATATTTAAAACCGGTTTGAGAAAAATGTGATTTTATTTATCATATTTTGAACTTTGATCGGCTTCTTACCTTGATTGTTAAATTGTTTACTAAAATGTGTGATACTAGGTTTGTTCAAAGTAAATAATATATTTGCTTGAAAGTACATAATATAATTCAAACATTTGATGGGTTTAACAGTACTTGGGAGCTAGTTAGGTTGGACAAGGAAGAGGAAGTCAAGTTCGACTGCATGCTGCGGTGCACAATCAGTCATGGGGGTTCAAAGTTTCACACTTTGTTTGGGGAAGTGGTAGGAGGGTGGACAGAACACGTTTTAGTTATTTAATTTTGGGGCTGTTTAGAGAGAATTTCTTAAGATGCCCCTAGATGCAAATATAACGACTAATCTATAGTTAATGTCAAGTATACTGAGTTATAAGTATGTTACTTGGAATGTCAATGGGTTAAATCAAAGACTTAAAAAAAAAAAAAAATTCTATACCTTAGAAAACATAATATTGGAATCGTTTTGCTACAAGAAACACATTTGTCTGATTCTGAACATCAAAATCTTAAAAAGCATTGGCCTGGACAGGTTTTCTTTTCTTCCTTTACATCACAATCCAAAGGGGTGGTTATACTTATTGACAAAAATATACCCTTTCAAATGGAATCTGTTGATAAAGACAAATTCGGTAGATATGTTATTTTAAGAGGAAAATTGCTATGCAAAGAATAAACTTGGTAAATGTATACCATCCTGAAATGGAGGGTGCTGATTTTATTCATAGTCTATTTTTCAAATTCGCATGTCCTATTGCAGAACTAATAATTGGAGGGGACTTTAATGTAGTCATGGACCCAGTACTAGACAGGTCATCTACCAAAGTGTCAGCATTAAGTCAAGCTTCCATAGCTTTGAAATACGAACTTTCAAGTTTTAATTGAATCGATATGTGGAGATTTTCTTTCTACTTACATAGGCATAATAATTACTCCAGAATTGACTATTTTTTCATTTCAAAAGCGAAGGACTATTTGATTAAATTATGTTACTATCTACCAAGAATATTGTCAGATCATGCCCCTTTACTTATTTCAGTGCAAAATTCTTCGGAATTGCCGAATTGTAAGCTTCGGCGATTTAGCAACCATTTATTGAACAGTTCTGAAGCGTTGAGCTTCATAAATAATAATATAGACAACTTTATGACTACAAACAGGAATTCAGCTTCTTCAGGTATAGGAGGCTATGAAAGCATTCTTATGGGGCCAAATCATCAATTATTCTTCCAGTAAGAAAAAACAATGTCAAAATAGGTTACAATTACTCAAATGAAATTTTAACAATGGAAAGAGAACATTTTAAGACTAAAGATGCTCAGCTGTTTCAACAATTGCAATCCAAAAAATTGGAATACAATATTTTGACATCCAAAGAAGCAGAAAATGCACTTCTCAGATCACGACAGAAGTATTATGAGCATGGGGATAAGATTGGAAAAGTATTAGCGTGGCAAATAAGAAAAGAAGAAATTAGTAAAACTATAACTACAATATGTTCGTCAGACAATAAATGTATTAAACACCCTAAATTAATAAACCAATAATTCTTAGATTTTTATAAATTGCTGTACAAGTCTCAAGGAGTAGATGTAGCTGAAATCCAAAACTTTTTAAGCAAATTGGATATCCCAGTCTTATGTGATAATGACCGAGAAGAACTTAAGAAATTTCGAAAGAAGAGATTCAGTTTACAGTTGTTGCACTGGCTGGAAGTAGAACACCTGGTTTGGACGGTTTCTCAATGGATTTTTATAAAACGTTTTTTTTTTTTTTTTTTTTCGAAATTAGCCGATCCGGTGCTTTCGATGAATATGGAGGCAATTCATAACAAAGAATTACCAGAGACTTTAAATCAGGCTTGCTGCAACCTGGCAAAGACCCTAATCTATGAACATCATACCTACCAATCTCACTGCTTAATTTTGACTATAAAATTCTCACTAACATGATTGCGTTACGGTTAGAGCAGGTTTTGCCTAGTTTAATTAATATGGATCAAACTGGATTTATTAAAAATAGATCCTCCTTTGATAACATACGGAGGCTTATGAATATTATTTACTCTGAAAAACAAAAAGATTCTCCGTTGATTGCTCTTTGTTTAGAAGCAGAAAAAGCTTTCAACTGAGTAGAATGGCCTTATTTGATAGCTATTTTGGAAAAAAATAATAAATTTATTGATATGATTCGTATGTTGTATGGAGGTCCATCGGCAACCGTCCATACTAACTCATCCGTGATTTATCGTCACACTTTAATTTGTCAAGGGTAACCAGACAGGGATGTCCTCTATCTCCACTACTTTTTGCACTAGCGGTGGAACCCCTGGCCATTGCAATACGGGCACACAAATCAATCTATGGGCTAGAGATAGGAGGCTATGTACACAAAATAACATTGTACGCGGATGACATTATGTTATATCTAACTAACCCTGAATCATCTCTGCCTACCTTATCTGAATTATTGGAAAACTTTAGATACATTTCTGGATATAAAATTAATATAAATAAAAGTGTTATGATGCCACTGAATGTGGCTGCGGAGAAAATGCCCTTAAATAACATCCCATTTTCATGGAATTCAGAAAAGATAGTTTATTTAGGACTAAATATTCCTTCGAAGTTGGAAGAAGCATATTCTTTGAATTATTCCCCATTACTTAAAAAGGTAATGAGAGACCTGGAAAGATGGAACTCACCACCGTTATCACTAATTGGCAGGATAAATTGCATATAAATGAACGTTCTTCCTACATTTTTATATTTATTTCAAACTCTTCCAATTTCTATCCCACAAAAGTTTTTTAATAATCATAATAGCTCGATTAGAAAATGTATTTGGAATAATAAAACTCTTAGGTTTAAACTTAAGACATTACACGTGGCATTTAAAAATGGTGGATTACAACTCCCAGATTTTTTGCTTTATTTCTGGGCAGCACAAATGAGAGCGGTATGGTTTTGGCAGATTAATAGTACATCTCCACCTGCATGGATACAAATTGAAAAATATCATGCAGGAGAAATACCTCTAGACAGGGCTTTATTCATTCCCCTGACTTGTGTTACAAAGAAGGTTAATAACCCATTCATTAGACACACTTGCAAATTGGGGTTTGAGATCAAGAAAAAATGTAAATGGCTACTACCAGTATATAACAATACTCCATTTCATTGCAACCTAGCTCTTCCTGAGGTACTAAGAGATGGGATAACACAATGTTGGTATGAAAAGGGCATTCAAGTGTTTGGAGATTTATATGAGGAGGACACACTCATGACATTTGAACAATTGAGAACAAAGTTTTATCTTCCTGTTAAACAGTTTTTTTTTAAATATTTACAGGTGAGACATTATATTACTACTTTACAAGGAGGTCATTTAAGGGCTCTCTCCTCACTCTCAATAGACAATATTATAAGAGAGAATAAAGGGTCCAAAGGCTTTGTGTCTTATATGTATACCAACTTCATTGACTTGTATGGGGAGGATGTATCATTTTCTAGACTTAAATGGGAAAAAGATCTAGAATGTACTTTTGAATAAGATACTTGGGCATTCATTTGTAAAAATGTTTTAACATTTTCAAATAACAGTAGGCATAGATTAATACAGTTTAATATTATACACAGGGTATACTACACACCTGAAAGATTACACAAGATAAGTGATTCATATTCAGAATGTTGTCTTAGATGTAAAACAGAGGTTGGTACATTATTGCATATGTTTTGGACTTGTTCGGAACTTGAAACCTATTGGAGAAATATAATACAAACTATTGACAAGATTATTAATGTTAAGCTTCCATCTGTTCTGAGATTTATGTTATTGGGAGATGAATCAGTCCTCCAACTTGATCAAAGGAAGAATTTACATTTTGTTAAGATGGCTCTGATAGCAGCAAAGAAATGTATAACTATACAATGGAAATCAGAAGAACCACCCAGTCATATTGTATGGCTTAGAGAACTTTCGTCCTATGTTCCTGTTGAAAAAATAATGTTTAATCTAAAAAAAGAAAATCATCGATGTTTGAAAAGACTTGGGGCAAATGTAGTTGAATATATGAATAATTTGGATGTTACATTGATTGATTGAAAATGCTGATGTGATAATGTAACTCTACTTTAACCTATGTTGTTTTTTTGTTGTTTTTATCTTACACATTAGCTTAATGCTTTGTAATAATGTCCATTTAAGTGTTCTGTCTATTGAGGGGTGGGATAGTGGTGGGAGGGTGGTTAGATAAGATTGTTTACTGATTCTGTAAATTGTTTATATGAAAATAATAAATATATTGATAAAAAAAATAAAATAAAAAAAATAAAATTTGACTAGTCATATAGGAAGCCAACCGACTATTCAATTTTTGAAAATGTAGTTTTGCACTTGTTGGTTGAGGGAGATGACATGAACAAATTCTATCGTGTCTGTTCATGTAATGCTCACTTGAGTCTTGCATTCATACTCTATCCACTTTGAAGTGTTTAGGGTTATAAACACTTCAAACGTGTAGTGCGTAGAATTTGCTCTCTTGAAAAGGTGGACATTGCTAGAAGTAGTTAAGTCAGCAACACATACCTAATAGTGTCCAATAGATGACGATCTTTCAAAACCAGTCGGTCTGTCTTAATCAATACACAAAAATCAATTAAGTCTTTTGGTGTAGCTGCACAGCCCAGACTGGCTAATGTTAAAGCGTAGAAGAAAAAAGCTCATAGTGCACAATCATTCACTTCTCATCTCAGGATGCATCCATCTTCCTTGCATGCTAGGAATGTGGAATCAGTCATCCATATGTATGGAATATGTAAGTATGGAGAGTTTCAAAAGAAGAGTTCAGAAATATCTCGCTTTCTCCTACTTGTTATTTTTTTCTCCATACTTTTTAAGAGTATGCCCTTTAAGATATTTTGCCAGTTTGTTTGGTCTCCACTGATGTTCTCTTTGAGGAAGAGTTCACAAGTAGATATGGTCTGGACTCAGGTAAGACATCACAGTTGATACATTAGAATGCCCTTTTCACCGAAATGACCATCACAATACTCACAATAGCAACATTATTGAACAGAACTACAAGAGTCTTGATTTACAATTGCCCGAAATTTGTTTGGGCACTGAAGCCACATTTAAAATGGCTGCATTGTATTTGCATTATATATCAAAATACAAAACCACTTGATATCAGCAAACAAATGATGCTATAGCTTTTCTTAGAACTAATGTTACGTTTCCCTTGTCACATTATGCTCTCTTTTTGTGTGAAAAAAAAAAAAAGTGATGTGAACATTCTTCAAAACATCTCCTTTCATGTTCCACGGAAGAACAAATGATGCAAGGGTTCAGTATATGGTGACATCATTTGTGTTATTTATATAAATTAACCATTTCTTTAGAAAGAGAAAACCAAATATTGGTAAAGTATAATACTGTATAGGTATTTTAGTGCACAACTTCCTCTCCCACTGCATTCTCGTGTCACATGTCAGCATTTCCCACCTAGGACTGGATTAGGCAGCATGCATCTAATTGTGTGTTGACTCTCCGCAGATTTAAAAAAACATATCTTTTTTTTTTTTTTTGTATCTCCCACTTTTGTCATTTACTCCCTAGAGAAGTGCAGAAATGCTGCTGGGCTTTGAGTGAATTGGCTACAGATGCGAAACAGTCATTGTGCTGTGCTGAGCCAACAGATTTATCAAACGCACTCACAGGCTCCTCCTCTTCGCACGACTACACAGATAGTGCACCTGCGCTTATGCTTGGCCCAGACCCTCCCATAGGCCACCCAGCTGATGATGTCACCATATCCGATAAGTAGAAGCTCATGGATACATGAGGAGCATGCCTGCCTTCTGCCCCTTTCAAATGCAAAGCAGTTAGTGAAATTTTTTCTCCTTTCTTATTGCTTTTGCCTTTCTGTTGGATTCGTGTTGAATGGAGCACTTGGCTCACATTGCATCCGAGTGGCTGCTGATTGGGTAGATTATTATGGAGATTTTGTGATAATTCCATCCCTACCAGGTGGCCCTGCAGATCCTGGCAGGTGAGAGCTGAAAGCATGGGCAGTGCCCGTGTGCCACCTGCTCTGCACTCTCCATGGCCTCTCCAAACACAACTGATCTTTCAGTCCTGCCTTCTGTATGTTAACCGCTCCTCTTTGAATCACTTCTCTCTTGTTCACTTACTGTCTGCCCCACTCTCAGCTCTGCCAAACTGTTGAGACCCAAGAGCTCTCATGGGACGTATTAGACTCCTTCAGAACACTTCCATACTGAGTCGTTCTATACATGGGATTGTATAAGGGCTTTTCCACCAACCGAAAGGTTCTGAGCATGTTAAGGAATGGTTCCATTTGCATTTCCACTTGAGCACTGTTCAGTATGGTTAGAATACAAACCGTTCTGGATTTCTCGGCATGGTTAGCTAATCATACTCGGAATAGAGAACCATTCTGGTGGAACACCTGTAGTGATGTGGCGACTCACGATTGGTCACTTGTTCAGTCAGTCCATGCTAATTCTGATTTTACAGCACCACAATAGAAAAACAAAACAAAACAAACAAACAAAAACATGCCACACTGGCACGGAACAGTGCGGTCCCACAACGAGAACTGTTTGGCCCAATGATATAACATTCTGTCCAACATGTTTTTATTATTGTGGTTTCGTCCTTAGTTATTTTGGGCTTGCACACATGAAATTGTTAAACCAGACTTAAAAATGGTGCTAACACCGTTTCAGATTTCCAAACATGAAATGTTGTTTTACCCAGGTAATCACTGTTTTTTTTTTTTTTTTTGCCACCATTCTAAGTAGATTCTAGAGACTGTTGTGCGTGAAAATCCCAGGAGATCAGCAGTTACAGAAATACTCAAACCAGCCCGTCTGGCACCAACAATCATCCATGTGATTATCTAATCAGCCAATTGTGTGGCAGAAGTGCAGTGCATAAAATCATGCAGATACAGGTCAGGAGCTTCAGTTAATGTTCACATCAACCATCAGAATGGGGAACAAATTTAATTTCAGTGATTTGGAGCATGGCATGATTGTTGGTTATTGCGGGTTGGCACTGTTTTGGCAGCACGAGGGGGACCTACACAATATTAGGCAGGCGGCTTTAATGTTGTGGCTGATTGGTGTATATACCTTGAATGCACTCAAGTTACTTTGGATTAAAGCATCTGCCAAATACGTAAATGCAAACTTGAGCTCATTGATTAAATGTCTCATTCTCTTAACAATTTACTGTAGTTAATAAAAGGTGTTAACAGACAGAACAACAGACTATACCTTCTTGAGAAAAATAAAAAAAATCTTACTGATTAGAGGTGCAAACAGCAATCATCACTAAGTATCTAAGCTCAGATCTTCTCTGAAAGGCATTTTACAGTGTAGGGGATTTTAAGATAACTTGTAGTGTGACTTGTAGTGACTTCTGTTTTTGTTTTTGTTTTTTATTCATGAAAGCAAAACATCTTAAAAGCAGGGTTTTTTTTTTTTACTTTTTGAAGAGAGAGCACAGGTGTAATTACTGTTTTTCTAGTTTTAGAGACAGACAGAGAAAACTTGTTATGGTGGGGATGTGAAACTGTTCCTCTATCTGCCAGTAGGGGTCAGCAGTGCCTTAAAATAATCCCTCCTCATCCAGAGTTAATGAGTTCAACCTCTCTCTCTCTGCTCCTCATCTGTTGGATTTTTCAGGGCTATTTAGAGTATTGTGGCATACTTTCTCTTCTCTAAATTCTGTAAAATCTCCTCCGATGCTTTTCCGAACATGACCTCACCCCCTTCCTGACCTCACTTATGACTCGGCACACAAAAGCAGCTCTATCATGCTTTAGTCCATGTTGCAGCTCTTCAGGTCATTTGTTTGTTTATTTGTTTTTCTCTCTCTTTTTTACGTACTAATTATTTGTGATGATTTTGTTTATTTTATTTGTTTTACTTTGTGCTATCTTTCCTCTATGGCATGTCCCAATGAACCTACTCTCACAAAACAAGTAAGAAGGCAATCAATTGTGACAATGTACTGTTATATATTTAAACACACAAAAACAAAACAAAAACAAAAAAATGTATGAAGAGAGTTTTTTCTTCTGTTTAGAACTATAAGGTTTGAATTGATACAAACATTTATCAGGTTAAAAACAATACAAATCAGAAAAAAATAAAATAATAGATATTCATTGTAAACATTCTTAAAAATACAACAAAATAATAAACACAATAATAGACCTTTCAATTTTCCAGATTAAAAATAAATACAGTCTGTTATTATTATAAAATGTAATAGAGCCCCCACGAGCGGTACCATGGTGAAAAATTACAGCACACACACACACACACACACACACACACACACACACACACAGAGATATATATATATATATATATATATATATGTATGTGTGTGTGTGTGTGTTTACTATAATACTTGTAGGCTTTGATTTCTATATACAAAATGTTATTTATTTTTGATTTGGGGTTAAATATGACCAGGGCATTTTCTTGACTAGTTTTGTGAAAATCACCCCACTGTGCTATGGTACTGCCACAGTACACAATACCACTGTTAATGTGTCTTGGTTTCAGACAAGGAAATCAGAAACTCTTTGCCTCCAGCAGCAGAGCAGGTGTGTCAAGAGCTGCAATGTCAAATTGCCTTACTTTGCATTTTGTTTAGTGGAGATGTGTGTGCGTTAATATTTCGTAATTGTTTATAAGGATGAAATGCTAAGCATGTGTGCCGGATTTGCTGGTTAGAGGGAATCCCGTTTGCTCAGTGCGTCTGTTTACCCAACAAGTGTCTGTTTGCATAGGGTTGTTTGTGTGTGTCTGTCTCTCTCTCTCTCTCTCTCTCTCTCTCTCTCTCTCTCTCTCTATATCTCACACAAACTCTATGTGAGCGCTTTACGAGAAAGCTCTGTTCCACGTGCCTGTATGAACTGCCTCGTGTTGATTGGAAGGGGATGATGTCAGCGTATGATTTAATGCCGCCCATCATAAATGTGTGAACTGAATCTTCAGTGTACTGAGAGTGGGAAGGGGGGCCTACACACACTCCAGCACTGTCACTGACGGTTTGAAGAGCATTAGCTCTCTGCTCTCGCTGAATGAGGACAACAGTGTGATCAGCTTATTTGTGGCTGCAGTGGTCATGCTCGGATATGCAACGTGCTTTGATCACAACATGAGTTTATAGTGTGTCATTTATTTTTACATATATGTAGTGATCACTTTTGGAAGGACAATATATTTGCCCCTTTTACTTTTTTTTTTTTTTGGTATTTATTATTAGGATGATATATGATGATCCATCCCACTTTTTTGTTTATGCATTTTATTTATTTTTTTATTTTAATTTTTACGGGCCTCTTAGTTAATCACAAAAAAATTGAAATTGTGTCAGCATTTACTCATTTCGTTTCAAAGCTGTATGACATTTTCTTCCTTGGAACACAAAAGGAGAAAATGTGCAGCATGTCCTTGCTCTTTTGCATGCAACGAGTGTGGAATGGGATTGGAGCTGCCAAACTCCAAAAATAACAACGAAGCACCACAAACATGGTCAGGACACATCACACCAAGTTTGATGTCATTGAAACCAAGTCATTGTTATTCTAGCATGTCCTCTGACAGACATCAAAACTGGTGTGATGCATCTTAATAAACCATATTTGAATGTACAAAAATGTGAATTAGATTGATAGGATATATATATGTACATACACTACTGGTCAAACGTTTTGAAACACTGATTGGCTGCTTTTCTTTATTATTTGGTCCAAGTCATCCATTTAAAAAAAAAACAAAAAAAAAACATATATATATATATATATATATATATATATATATATATATATATATATATATATATATATATATATATATAATTTTTATTATTATTATTATTATTTTATTTATTTATTTTTTATTACATTTTAGTTTTATAATTAAATAAATTAATATGGTGGCACAATTTTTTTTTTTCAATATTTTTGTCTACAAAACTAATTTCAAACATTTAAGCATATAATTGTGCCACCATATTAATTTATTTAATTATAAAACTAAAACGTAATTAAAAAAAAAAATTATATATATATATATATATATATATATATATATATATATATATATATATTATTTATTTATCGATTTTCATGACTTTTGGTTCCTTTAACCCTGTGAGACCCAAATATAGAAACATAAAAAAAAAAAAATTAAAAAAAGAAATCACCTTTTATATGTTGTTGTAGGAGGCCTCTAATGCAGAAATATATGGGTTTTTACATTTGTTTACATTTTAGTACGTTTTTAGGGAAAAGTTGTAATATTGCAACGTTGAGCCTGTTGGGTAGCAGAATTTCAGTGATTATACTTAATGTCTGAACAAATGTAGAGTTCTACATTTAATGGTTCATTTACAGGGTGTACTGCTTATATAGCCCCATAACAGTAGCCTATATATCTATACACTAATACACAATAATGATAATCAGACAAGTCATATTTTTATGAAAAATTGTTTATTATAAAATATACATGTTCAGATTGTATTTACAAAACCTGATGAACTGAATGATAACTTTGGCATTTACTGTGTTTAGCTCTGTTCATAGCCCTGACCTGAAAAATCAGTGTTGGTACTGATAAAATCCTTTTTTAGCCAACGATACCTGTCACGGGGCATGGTCTGTGTTCTTGAATGGCTTGATTTTGTTGGCATGATGTCCACATAGTCATCCGATGGTCGGTCATTGGGTTTTTTATTTTCCTATTCCAGTTCACAGGCATCTCCACATTCCTCTTCGTCACTTTTCCCATTTTGGACAGCATCAATGACATCATACACATTGTAGATAAGACGGTCTTTCCTGACTAGTGGCATTCTGAAATGTAATAAATAAATAAATAAATCACTGATTATTTTCCAGGCTAATTAATCTCAATGCAAATAAATCCCAAACATACTTACACGTTTTAAAGAATTGACCCATTCCACAGAATTCACACAATGCTGTCTGGCTAGCTTATTGTGCCCTCTACTTATCATGCTAATAGCACTTATACCCCCCACATTCCAGAACATTATCACCTGTCCCTCATGAAGTAAGCAGATATTTGGGCAAATAAGCAAAGCCCAGAAAAGAAAACAAGACCAGTTAAGTATATTTTATAAATGATAAGATACAGATAGTTTCAAATATTGCTACACAAATACTTTCAAATTCTCAAAGAAATAATTTATTCTTTAATTCAACTTGAACTTATCATTTAATAATCATTTAATTTTAATTGAAACTCAAAATGGTAACAAAGATGACATTTTAAACTTGTGAATGATCAAAAATAGTATGTTTCTATTAGTATTTTTTTTCACATGGAACAGGTGAGAAGGACAATTCATCCATGTAATGTGCAAGGTGCACAGGCACATTTTGCTACCCCTTTCACCCAGTGTTGTAAAATTACAACATTGACATAACAAGCTCAATCTAATATGATCAAAGCATTCAACAGTACCTTAATATCTGCACGATCTAGACATATCACAGAAAAAAAAAGAAAAAAAACAAAAACATTTTATATATATATATATATATATATATATATATTAGACATTTTACTTACTTGAATGTTGATTTATCCAGTCCAATAAAACAAGATGATGTGCTTCAAGGCAAATTTGCAGGTTGTGTGAGTTCATGGCCAGGTGAACAGGCCTATTTACAAAATCTACCATCCAATAGCATTGCAAGGCTTAACAATAGGACCTATTAGTTGTGTAAATGTGGTCTTAGAGAGAAAAAAAAAAAAAAAAAAAAAACTTGCAGGTTTAATTTAGTAGAGCTAAAATTGATGTTGTAATATTACAACAGTGGGCATCACAGGGTTAACGGTTCCTGAATATGCGATTTTTCCATCTATGCGGATAGAACACCATACTAAAATACTCAGTGTTTCCTCCTGTGAAAATCAGCAGTTCTTCTGAATCTACAGTGTGAAATAT
This sequence comes from Myxocyprinus asiaticus, assembly GCF_019703515.2. Taxonomy (NCBI): domain Eukaryota; kingdom Metazoa; phylum Chordata; class Actinopteri; order Cypriniformes; family Catostomidae; genus Myxocyprinus; species Myxocyprinus asiaticus. The sequence continues at coordinate 38,371,061 of NC_059359.1, forward strand.
GCATTGCTAACAGTTTAGTCCGATTCCTTAATAATTTACTCTTATGAGCCGGTAAGAATCTACAGCGCTAAACACACAGCAATACCAGTTTAGTCTCACTGCCGAACAAATGACCCTGTGAGCCGGTTCTTTTTAGTGAGTCAAAAACATAAAACTTCACCACTGTAGTCCGAAGCGGAACCAGAATCCCTTAAATCCCTTAACATTCTCATCCCTAAGCATGGCCATCCTGCTTAGCTGTTACTATTGTGTTCATCAGAGGAACTTCAGTCCTGTGGGTTTCAATTGTCATTTTTTCAGTGAACTATTCCTTTAACATGTCCAGACTCATGTATAAGGTCATACAAATTAGTGTAGTTCACTTTTTTCATAACCTTATGGTGTTTTGTGGCTCTTTTCGTCCTCTTGTTTTTTCCAGTCTTCCTCTACATTTTTCTCAGGTTATGTTAATAGATTAAGACCATTTGGGAAGACAAGTTTGTTCACTGCTCAGATAAAGCAGGTAGAGACATTTTTTGAGCGTGCACATGACTCTTGTATTACCCATGATGTCTTTTCCCAGCTGCAGCCCATCAGCTTTGAGTTTAAAGTCAAAACAGAACTTTACATTAACAGGGAAAATCTACTTAGACTGGCAGCTTTCCATTTCCCAAACAGAAAAGGCTAATGCAAAACTGTCTGATGCTCATTGTAGAGTAATAAACAGCCCATTGACTATTGATGAGGAACTTTGCACACGCTTGAAGGATCTACTGGCATTCAGAGAAATTGCAGTTCAGGTTGGGATCTGGACTAGATCACACATGTCCAACTAACTTCAGCAATCAATCCATCCCAGGGTTTATTTTTCTATAATTACAGACTGACTGCGCATTACCCCTTAACACATGCACCAAATGTATTTAAAGATTCTTCCTAGTTGGACAGTTTCTTGAATGCATTTTCACGACACCTTTTTTTTCCAGACGTGTTTCAGACAGGTTTCTTTTTTTTTTGGATAACCTGAGTTGACTCTTGGCCCGAGTCAGAGAAAATGTCTCCTCATCAAACGATTAGCATTCTGGGAAATTCATTAATAGATCGGCTTGTTAAGTTGGTGCCTTTTTTGTCACTTCATTAAAATGGTGACAGAGTGGCTTGTGCAGACGTGATAGAGGTGTATATATGAGGTCTTTCTTTTGCAGAAAGGAAAATGAAATGTACTTAACACACACACGCACACATTTATAATGCAAATGCATGTTAATAAGAACCATAGTTAATGAAATGTTGACAGGACAGCGGTTCAGAATGGCCATAGAACTGCTTTGAAGTGTGAGGCTGGCACGCTGAGAAAAGGAGAGCAGCTTTGAGAAACATTTTCTGTATACTATTTCATGCCATTTTATTTGTAAATGTATCAGTTGTCATGATTTGACGTAAGCTGTTGCTAAATGTGTTTTCTGTTCAGATAAAGGGAAACATTTTTTAATACATTAGTGTTTCATGAGGTTTGTCCTCTGAGTTTCTATTGGCAAGCGCATGTGTGCTATTTGTTAATGTTTGTTACTTTAGACCCGTCTCTAATCCAGAACCTATCCTCTACAGTAAAGTGAGAGACAAACAGAACGATGGACAGCATGAGTGTGAAAGGAGAAAAAGAGGATAGGGCTGGGGTTTACTGTGTTTTTTTATTATTTTCTCTTTCATGTGTGCAGTGCAGATGGTAGCTCTCCTCAGAGACCTTGCTTTAATCTTCCTCTGTAGAGTGTTTATTTCCTCTAGGGGCCTCACAGGAGCTGAGCCTGGCCCCCACGGGTGAACAGAACAGCTAGTACTGCTGTAAACTGACTCACTGTATACACAAACACACACACACACACACATATGCACACACATCTCGACCAAAAAATCTTGACTTGAATGAGACGCTTGGTGTAGTCACATCATATAAAAACAGTAGAACTCACAACTATGTTTAATAGTGAAAGTAAGAGCATTTCCACATGCACAATGTGCCGAGAACTTACAGGATTGGTACTAAACAGCTGTGTGGCCACAAGGAAGCCACTTGTTAGTGAGGCTAATCAGAAAAAATGACTTCAGTTTGCTAGAGAGCATAAAGATTGGACTGTGGAGCAACTGAAAAAGGTCATGTGGTCTGATGAGTCCAGATTTACACTATTCCAAAGCGATGGGCTCAGGGTAAGGAGGGAAGCACGTGAAGCGATGCACTCGTCATGCATAGTGCCCACTGTACAAGCCTGTGGAGGCAGTGTTGTGATCGGAGGTTGCTTCAATTGGTCAGGTCTAGGCTCAGCAACGTTTTGCGGCAATAAAATGAAGTCAGCTGACTACCTGAATTTACTGAATGACCAGGTTATCCCATCAATGGATTTTTTCTTCCCAAACGGCACGGGCATATTCCAGGACAATAATTCCAAGATTCATCGGGCTCAAATTGTGAAAGAGTGGGGCGGGGAGCATGAGGAATCATTTTCACACATGAATTGGCCACTACAGAGTCCTGACCTTAACCCCATTGAAAATCTTTGGGATGTGCTGGAGAAGACTTTATGGAGTGGTTTGACTCTCCTGTCAACAATACAAGATCTTGGCCAAAAAAATAATGCAACTCTGGATGGAAATAAATGTTGTGACGTTGCATAAGGTTGTCTAAATAATGCAACAACGAATGTGTTCCGTAATCAAAGCTAAAGGTGGTCCAACGAAATATTAGACTATGCAACATTTTTTTTTTGGCCAGGCAGTGTAGATAGATGGATGGATGGATGTCATGGTTCTGCGAACAGATAGCAGTGTCCAAAACTCCCACCATTGGTTGAACTAGAAGGTGAACTGCACACATTCACAGTTTTTGCACTCTTCTGAAAGTCACCCTACAAATGTCTGACTTATACTTGGCTCTGCACCAGAGCTGCCCGATTATGGCAAAAATCATAATCACGATTATTTTGGTCAATATTGAGATCATGATTATTTAACACGATTACTCACTGACTTTGGCAACATCATGCATTTATTGAACTTTTGAAAGTAATTGTCTTTTTAACAGTGGATTTCCTAGAACTTGAAATGTAAACTGCACTGGGTAGGGGAGGAGGCTATTATCATATGATAATTATTTTATGTTATGTATGGTAGTCAATTAAAGGAAAACCTCCATCATCTTCATTTACAGCAGGGGTGCTCAAAGTTCTATTGAATGAGATCGACTTTTTCATCATGTTATTGCAGCAAGATCTACCATGTACAATAAAAGCTATACATTATCACAATACCAAAATTTCAGTAGTCGGTCGTGAATTTTGATGATTCTCAATACCAGCTTCAAAACCACAACAAATAATAACACTAACTAATATATTAATTATGGAAGAATGGTTTCTTAAGTAATTATTCAAGACTTGTAAACAGTCATTAATAAAATAACAATAAAAAACAGGAATGAATAGAAATAGATTAAAAATAATAGAACAAAAAATACAAATTAAGAAAATTTAGAGCTTTTTTTTTTACAGCTCTAAAAGTTTTTAACAGTAGTTGGCTATCAAGTATTCAAGTAAACATTCAGAATGAAATGCAACATAAAACTACAACTGGTCTTCACTGTATGATTATAATACATGAATACTTTTTAAAGCTATTAAAGTTACCCAGTCAAGAGCAGTGAATGTTTTGTCATTTTTTTGTTATGGTTGTTTGATTATTATAATGACACACTACACTAGACAGCAGCAGGTCTATTAGCTTACATTAATACTTACAAGCCCGACATTTTAATACAAATCCACTTTTTTCTCCGCTGTTTATGTTCACTTTAGACATCACTCTCTGTGTTTACATGAATACCTCACTAAGACGGGCATTTTGGTGGAATTTTTAAATGTGTTTGACTGTTCAGATGTGCATTAACATGAGCATTTTCGTAACTTACGCGCATGTTCAGCACACACACATACACCGCCTGTCAATCAAACAGGGCACAGCTTTTCCTAGATCGCTAGCGAATTATAAAATTGCATGCTCTGGATTACTTTCAACAGCAGAATAAGAATATTAACTTTCTAATAAGTGACACAAGCCTAGGCTATCACAAATATAGATGGTTATTGACGTTTTAATCAGTCTGCTTGTCCGGTCGGGTCAGTAAAATTCTCTTTCACTTGCCCCTTCAAAAATCCACTTGCCCCGGACAAGCGTTAATGTCGAGTCCTGATTAAATATTGTATTCAACATTCTCTGATAACAATTTGTTCTCCTGCAGTATAGCTCCTAAAGTAAATGTATGTTTTTTTAAAGGAGTTTTATATATTAATTTGGAAAACAAGCTAAAAAAGACTAATCAAAAGCTTATTTTGTTCCAGTGTATAATTGGCTAAGACTACACTCTCTCACCTTTGTTCACTTCGATCCATCTTTAACTCACAAAAACAAACTTAATAGAGCTGCATATTGCCGATTTTCTTCATGATAAGATACACACAGTGAACGTGACACATATATTATGATTCACTATGTCGTGAGCCATCACGTTATAATCTAGCTGTAGCAAACGTGCGCGAGTGATGAGCATCCCCGCTCCAGAGTGTGCATCAGCCGGGAGAAGATTCAGTTTCTTCCCCAGTCACTTCATGCAACTCATGCCAGTTTCTGAGTTTATTTTCATAACCCGCTTCCTTTTTATTTGAACTTTAATAAAGGATGCTTTAAAGAAATAACACTGGGGTGTTTCATTGTGAAACGGAATGTGGCACAATAATCATTTTATCTCGATTATCTTGTTTTCATAATTGTTGGAAGCCAAAATCGTAATTGAAAATAAAATTTGATTATTCATCCAGCCCTACTCTGCACGTTAAGCTGCAATACAAGAAAGTATTTTAACACAGAAAAAAAAAAAAAAAAAAATACACACATCAACATTAACCAGACATGTGAAAATGCACCAACTCAAACTCTTCAAACTCTACAATGGCAAGAAAAAGTATGTGAACCCATTGGAATTAGATGGTTTTCTTTATTAATTGGTCATAAAATATGATCGCATTTTCATAAGTCACAAGGATAGAGAAAACACAATGTGCTTAAACTAACAACACACAAACCATTATATTCTTTCATGTCTTTATTGAACACATACCATTAAACTTTCACAGTGCTGTGGAAAAAGTGAACACTTGGATTTAATTACTAGTCAACCAGGCATTTTCAGTAGCTGCAAATTAGACCTGCACAGCATTCAGAAGACATTTTGGACCATTCTTCCGTACAGAACTGCTTCGGCTCAGCCATATTCTTAGGATGTCTGGTGTGAACTGCTCTCTTGAGGTCTTTCCACAGCATCTCTATTGGGTTAAGGTCTGGGCTCTGACTTGGCCACTCCAAAAGGTGGATTTTCTTTTTTTTCTAAGTCATTCTGTAGTGGATTTACTTCAATGTTTAGGGTCATTGTCCTGCTGCATCACCCAAGTTCTACTGAGCTTCAGCTGACTCACAGCCACCCTGACATTATCCTGTAGGATATCTTGACAATTAATTTTTCCTTCAATGATTGCAACTGGTCCAGTCCTGAAGCAGCAAAGCAGCCCCAAATCATGATGCTCTCTCCACCATACATCAGTGTTGGGATGATGTTTTCATGTTGGTATGTGGTGCACTTTTTGTGCCATATGTAGTGCTGCGTGTTCTTTCCAAACAATTCAACCTTAGTTTCATTAGTCCACTTTTCTTTTTTTCTTTTTTTTCTTTTTTTTTTTTTTTCAGTAGCTTTGTGAAGTGTCGAGGGTGTCTTTGGCAAACTTCAGGTGTGCAGAAATGTTGTTGTTGGAAAGCAGCGGCTTCGTTCTTGGTGTCCTGCCATGAACACCATGCCTGTTTAAAGTTTTCCGTATAGTAGACTCATGAACAGAGATGTTAACCAGTTCCAATGATTCCTTCAAATCTTTAGCTGTCTCACTGAAGATTCTGCGGTGTGCCCCTTTGAGTCATCTTGGCCGAACAGCTACTTCTAGGGAGAGTAGCCACAGAACTAAATTGTGTTTGTAATAAATAGACAATTTGTCTAACTGTGGACAGATTAATATCTAAGTTTTTTGAGATAACTTTAACCGTTTCCAGCTTCATGCAAAAGCAATAATTCTTGATTGTAGGTCTTCTGAGATCTCTTTTTTCGTAAGACATGATCATCGTCGGCAGCTGCTTTTTTGTATAGAAAACTGAAAATGTTTGAGTGCTTTTTATAAGTCAAAGTATCTCTAACCCACACATCAAATCTTGTTTCAGTAACTGGATGCCAGGTTTGAAAACTTCTGACTCTAATTAGCTTTTGTTGACGTCGTAAGACAATGGGTTCACTTTTTCCACAGCACTTTGAATGTTTTAGAGGATGTGTTCAACAAATACATTAAATAAAAATAAATAAATAAATAAATAATATATATAAAGCACATTGTCTATACTTGTGACTGATGAATGTGAAATCACGTTATCACCAATAATGCAGAAAACCAGCTAATTCGAAAGGGTTCATATACTTGCCACTATATCTGCACCTGCTGTTGCATGAGTAATATGTGAGAGTGAGAGTGAAAGTGAAGTTGTTTTATTTCTGTATTTATTTATTTTTTTACATGGGGTGGAAAAATTTATAGATGAATATGTGTGAAACTTTTAAGTCAGTAAAGATCAAAGCAATGCTTTGAGTTTGACAGTGGAAAATTGAGGGTGTGTTACCATATTTTGATTTCCCACATCCTCTCTTGCTCTTTTTCTGTCTGCTTAACCGTTTCTTTGGTCATCACCAAATCAGTATGACACACTTACACTACCTGTTTCTCATGAACGTAAAATAAAAAAGTGTTTTTTTTTTTTTTTTTTTTAATCTAAAGGCTAATGCTTAAATGCTTAAATATTTTTGCAGGCAAATATAAATTGTTTCTGTACAGAACTAACATTCTTATTTATTCATTTATTTATTTGATGTTTTTTTATGTAGGACCAAATAGTGAAAAGAAGCCATCAAGTGGCCACCAATATCTTAAACACACAAGAAGGCATTCGTTATGCAATTTGTATAAATTAAATTGTTACATTACTGGTCTCTGTGATTTTTACTGGTGACATTTAAGCAATTGATCAATGAATCCTTAACACTTGCCTGAACAAAACTGGACATTGAATCACTTTGCTTATGATCAGCTCTTGCGTCTCTTCTCTTACTTGTTAACTGCAGTGCTGCTGCTACTTGCTACTGGTTGTGTTTGCATATATTGTGGTTTCTGAGCAGATGACTGAAGAGTTTATAGTGCTTATGTCCCCCTACACACAAGAACAACCTGTACTCATATATACACAAATGCACACATCCTGCTGCTCAGGTTGTTTCATTTTAAACAAGCTTTTCCTTTCACAGTGATAAATCCTGAACTAATGCTGAACCAGCGTAAGATTCAACAGTGAAGAAGAAACATGACTCTGTATCTGATCTAATTGTTTGTACTGAAGTCAATTTCCCTTTGAATGATCTATGGAGACTCTATGTTTGTATCACAGAGATATTTCTATTAAGCAGCAAAGTTGTTTTTTTACGAGATGAGGCTGGATTTGCACTGTAGCATCTTGCAGAGCTTTCAAACCTGTCCTTTTTGCTGAGGGCCATGTTTTACTCTGAGTAACATCACCAAATACTTACTCTGTAGCTTCAAAACACAAACACACACTCATACTATACCCCACAGAGGTGTGTGTGGTCCCTTAACCTCCAGTCCAGCACTGGTAGCACCAGGGGCCTGTGTAGAGGCTTTGATTTGGCCCAGGAGCGCAGGCCCTGCCCGGGGTCGCACTGTGGATTGTGAGAGGACTTTACTTCAGGCTGCATGAACTTCTGTTACAGCTAAATTCAGTGCATGTAAGCAACCCTGAAGACTTGATGCCTGCATGGCTTTCACTTCTCACGCATGCTTGATTTGAAACCTACAAGGAGTCCCTCAGTAAACAAATCCTCTTCCTTTCTGTGCTGTGGGTTACATATGGCATTGAATTTTGACTGCCTTGTTTTCCTCCCAAAACTAATGTTTACTGATATCTGCATTTCTCTAGATTCATGGACGGAGGCGATAAGCAATGACAAAGCTGTGCCTTCTTTCTCCAGATTTATTATAGTTCCAGACCACGTTCATGGAAATTCATAGATTGGTGGATTGCTTACTCTTTCACCTGTGCAAAAAATCATAGATAGATCAAGGGTTTCTTGTTTTCATCTTGCAGATGGAGACAGAGCTAGAGTGATATCTTCTTACCTTGGTAGAAGTATGCGGCTGGAAGACAGTTGGTAACTAGTCTGTGAGTAGTTTATCACATGGAGATTTCAATCAGTATTGGTAGGCTGTGTTAGTCTCTTTGAAGAATCAGACTTAGTGGTGCTTGCTAGGGGAAGAAACACTAGTAATACTAGAAGTAGGGATTTCAACAAGTATTAAACTTCAGGGTGTAACTCGTCTGACACTGTTTGTGCTATAAACACAAATGCAACCTCACAGCGCATCATGCCCAGTTTGATGGCATTGACCCCAAATGACATTTGCTATGGTGGAGAGGGATATATTTCAGCATATAACAATTTAAATTTCAGTGTGTTCTTCGCTCCAAACTATTGAGTGACTTTAGAAGACTCAATGTAGTGCACAAGTTGAATTGGTGTTTTATTGTCCTTTTTCTAGTTTAAAGCTGTATTGTATGTTTTAATTGTATGGGAAACAACAATATGATTTATATATATATATATATATATACACACACACACGCACACACACACACACACATATTAATTACATGTTATTATTTAATAAGAATAACAAGTAAGGCCCAAGTATTTTAAAAGTTCATATGTGACATTGTTTCTGCAACAGCCCCAGAGCTCTGACACTCGGTGTATACGTCAGCGTCCGAATTCATTCACTCATTTCGTTCACTCACTGCTGAGATATAGCGCACTCACTACCATTCACTATATAGGAAATAGTGAATGAGTGAACGATTTCAGACACAGACAGTCTCTTCGCCATACGATCATCTCGCACCCTCACATGTCTCACGCGCGCCCCTTGCTGTGCACGTGCAGAAATACTGTCTGTTCATGCTTCAGTTGTCAGTCACATGAACTGCAGAGCTATAGGCATTTACACTTAAATTGGATGTTTACATGGATTTATACAGTTAATCTGCCCGAAGTAGCTGCAATAGTTTCAATTAAATGCGTAAATACTGCTCATGAAATGCGGAAAAAATTTAATTAGAAACGGGAAGGCAAAAATGGTCCTATATGATGGCTGGGGGCCCTCATAGTCACAGGGACCTGTTGAGGGGGCCTCTTATAATTTCTGGGGTGCACATATTTAAGCCAGGCCCCTTGGCACTGGCCCCATTTCCTGGTCTGTAATTCACCTATGGTCTGACCCCTTGTACTTCAGAGCAGTGACCTATATATAGGTCTCTCCTTTTGGCAGTTTGTCATCCGTTGCTGTGACAGTGATACGGAACTGAATATAAATGAAAGGTTGAGAATGTAAGAATGAGTGGGACATAAAGAGAAAAAAATCCATTCCTCACACTCATCTGTTCTGTGTTCAATCGAGTGAGGAGTGGCTGGATCTGGAGGGGGGGGGGGTTGCATTTCTCACTGTCTCCTGGCCTTGGCCCTGCCAACAGACCGGACCCTTTCGCAGAGAGCCGCTATAGACGTGAAGCACACTAGCTGTGATGAAAAGCCACCTTAAAAGACATACAAGTTGACAAAAACGAAGGATAAGCTACAATGTTCTTAAAGAGAAGCACATCTGCTGCAGGAACCACATTAAAGAGCATTTAATCAGATTCCCCGTTAATGAAAAGGAAAAATGTCTCAAGATTTTACAGAGAGTGTCAAGGTGAACCTAGCCTTGAGTTAGACAAAAGCACATTTTTTACTCCTGTTTTTTGATGCCCTGTTATACAACTGTGTTTACACAGCCCGAGAGTTGGTAAATGCAGCCACACAAAGCATGGTTTGGTCAAAGGATGCCTCGCTGAAAATATCTGATGGAAATGCCAAATCAGTTTGGAGCCATTAGGTGGAAACAAATCGATGCTCTCAGGCCTCAAGACAGAAATATCACTGTCGACCTCAACTCAGTCTGCATCTTTTCATGTTATAAGGTTTGGAAACTTGCAAAATCTCTCTGCTTGGATGATCATACACTTTAGATTCCACATATTCACTGACCTCAATGAAAGAGGGAGACTTTGCTGTATTCAGGATGTATACACATTTTACAATACAGCATAGACCTTCGGTGATCTATGGCCGAGCATGTGAGCGGAGTGTTGATCGGAGCGGTGATAATTCTACTTGAGCGGAGAGTGCCTTTTTGAAGATTTCGCTCTGCTCGCTCAGGCCACTCAGCACCGTTCGTTCAACCCAGAATGCGCTTCGTGATATGCTGGTTTGGGAACCTGCAAAATAAGCTATAGGCCTGAGGTTGAGTTCAAACATTGCTTTAGTGAAGTTGCAAACCTTATAGCCTAATATAAATACAAAGTATAAATCAAAGTTAAGAATGAAGAAATCGAAAGGGAGTGTGGAGAGACCGTAATATTTAGCAAATATTCCTTTTGGAATCGTACGCGTCACATTGTGGAGAACACGAGGTTGTGCTAAGTGAGCATGATAGTGCAGCAAAAGGTGAGCTAGTAGGCTTCAATACCATTCGAAAATAAATTAAGAGATAAGTAGTAAGGTATCTTGTTGTTTTGCAGTCATATCAGTGCAGCTGCCAGCTAGATGCAGGCCCGGTTCTGCGGGGTTGCGAATGTTAGAGAACACTCAGTTGAATATGTAAGCTTGATAATACTGTATATTGGCAAAGCATATTTCCTTGAATCCTGGCGAACACACACAAAAAATCCCTGCATCAAAACCAATAAACATGTATGATCTTGCAGATCAGTGTGTCCTAATTTGCAGGCACAGCGTTCTGCTTTCATGTCACCATTGTACAATTGAGTATTTGATTGGTAAAGAGATCCGCTTTCGCTGAGAATTTCATAGCGGAATTATCTCAATCGACCGCCTGTTGCTTTCAATTTCTGCCTCAGGATAAAATGGCACATAACAGCTGGTCAGTTTCCCAAAGCCAAATCCACACCTTAACGATAAGTGAAATGTAAACAACTGACTCTAGATTAGTGGTTACGGATAACATCTTCCGGCATCGCTTGCTGCATTCATACACAGATAAAAAAGCTATAAATGATTGTACATTAGAGAGAAAAAAAAACAAAAAAACACTTAAAGGCAGTGCAATCTGTGAATTATATATATATATATATATATATATATATATATATATATATATATATATATATATAAAACAATAAATATTTAAAAAAAACAAAGAGAAATTGCTCATTTTAATTTACAGACCTAAAGTCTGATTGCATTAAATCAGTAACCTATTAATGTATCAAATCTACAGTAGCCTAAAAATCATTCCATGGAGACAACTGAAGATCAATTATGAATTTCACTTTTACCTGTATTTCCTGGTACCAGTCCATGTTTTCATTATTGCCATAGTGCCATATTGCTCAGTTCTAACAACATTAACATAGGGGGCAGATGCTCAGGCCAATGTAGCCAGTCCCTGTGTACGTGCCTGGCAAAAAGTATACTACAGAGACATTTCATGACAGAGCGTGATTTGAGCTAACTTTTTTTAACCGGCGAGCATGAGCGGGACTTGAACGGAGCGTTTGCTTGGGCCGTGAGCGGTTGAGTGGAGCACATGCACATGGAGCGGGTTATTGAGCGGAGTGTCAGACCGCTCCGCTCACATGTTCTGATCTATGGTTCTAAACAAATGTAGTTTGTTTATTGGCTCTTAGCTTGCATGCACATGACCCAATTGACTTTGTTTTTGAAAACTTGCCCCAAAAGAAGAAAGTGCTTTATATTCGCCCATTATTATTACTAAACATTTTGTTTGTGACAACGATATCAGGCTTAGACACATCCATCCAATGGTCTGCACTTCATTGTGTACAAAGCTAAAGTCTTGTCTTGGTTATTTTGCAAAGGTTTGGGGCTTTGGAGCTTTTGGAGTGTTCAAGAATACTCATTAGTTCCTTGATTCCCTGCCTCAGTTTACTTTGGTAATGTTTATTCCATAAGAAAAGTAATGGATAAAAGAACATTCTTTAGAAAGATTGTAAACTACACTTCAACAAAGTACTGTGATGTACACCAGTTGTTTTGGCATCTTTCACCTACGTTGATGTTGTTAGAACTAAGAGGTGACATTAGATGTTTCTGAGATATAAAATGACAAGCTGAATATCACTAGCTTTAACTCCTTAATACCTTGGAATAGGACACTTTCTCTGGAAGCACTGCCTGCACAGATCACTGCCAAACCAAGCAACTTCCTATTGGTGAAATCTGCAAATATCTAAATGAAACTTCCTGTTGATAAATTTTCGCCACTGGAAATCCATCAGGTGAAATTCCTGTTTGCACGGTTTCCCATTGATATGACTGTATTTCGTCAATGAGGGGCATTGGGCAGAGCAAAAGTGTTCTGGTTTCTGGAGCGGTCTTGATAGCAAGGCCACTGCATACCCTTATTGGCCCAGCAGTTCCATGTTGTCTTCAGGGTGTGTCCGTGCTGGTAACATGATGAAGGGGTGGGGGAGCTGTCTGACATTTCATCATCTCTCCAGCTGCGGTAAATGTCACTTCAAATCTGGGGAAAGATTTTCGCTTGACTGGATCCCCTCTCACCGCATATGTCAGGTTGCTGAAACCGACTTACTTTGATTGGGAGAAAGGGCCGCACTCGGGCACTGGACCCTTGCGTTTCTGCACATTCCATTAATGTGGCCTGAAATGTTAGAGGCGAACTTCTACTTCAGTGTCTATCTGACTGAATCTCTAGCATTCTCATGATATCTCTCTCACTCACTCTGTGTCTTTGTGAGTGTTGTGGCTGTCGCTGGGCTTGCGTTAAAAGCCAGATCAGTAGGGCTTTAGGCCGGTCAGCAGGACTTCGGGGCCAATGCCAGCAGCCTTAAATTGGACGGAAGTGAGACTAATGCTTTAAGAGATCTTGAAGGCCTTTGCTTGGTTCCAGATGGCACAGGTTAATTGGGAGCTTCTGTTACAGTCTGATCTGCAGTCACACAGGTACCTGTACACCACATGTTTAGTGTGATGAACATTCTTGGCCCAAGGTGATTTATGTTGTGGCTGCTTGTTTCAGTTCAGTTCAGTAGGATGTTAATAATCTATGCCATTGGCCATATTGCTCACTTTACAGTGTAGATTATAGAGAAACAATAGAAGCCAAAATTCAGATGACTTATAATCTGTGAAGTGTATGGAACAACCTTACTGTAAAAAAATACAAAAATAAACAGGGTGTTTACATGATCTCAAGAGGGTTCCGCTGATGTGGCAGCTGAGGAACCCCAAATGGTGCCCTGTGTATCTTTAAATTTTAACAGTGACAACCTATCATTTGCTTAGCACCTGGTCTACTTTCTCACTAGCCATCATTGCAAGTTTAGTCTTGAGCTGTTTCAGTTTTTTAGATCATGTTGTAGATCATTGTTTTGAGTGATTACTGCTGTTGAGATTTCTCATCTGGAGCATTTTTTATGGTCTGTTCAGTACAGATAATGTGTTCCTGAGTGAGCTCAGACCAGTGTGTTTGTGCCATATGAATGGGGAAATGGATGTCTGCTTCCTCTGTGGCACGAAACAGTCGTTAATATCCTGTTGAGTGACGCAAGATCGGTCAGAAAGCCCACCACACTCTCGTCTTGAGTCAAGAATCCCATGCTGCCTTTAAATCCATTTGCCAACTTAAGTTTTACCGGCTATTCATCCTGTTTAAACACTCCCGTCCCACCATGCAATATTTATGAGTAAGAGGATAGTGGGGGTTGGATGAGAGAAATGGAATGAGAGAACGAGACAACCATGAATAGTTGGTATTGACAGATATAGGAGTGGCCCAGACATTGCTGGTTGATTGAAGCTGCAGGGGTCCTGGATGCCAGGCTGCAGGCTTTTAGTGGGTGTCGCAAGAGCACAGTAGCAACGGGGAGGCCCTGACTTCAGCCAATCTCTCCTTCGTGAGGTTTCACAGACCTGTCTGCCGTCTTCATGGTCCAACACCTTCCATTTAAGCCCATTTGCGAGTATACTGAGGAGAAAACATTTCAAATGTTTGTGTGTGTAGAGGAGTCACATGCGTGTGCCCCCGATCAATAATTTAGCAGAATGACATATTTTTCACATTTTGAAGTGCTCTTCCGGTGTTTTGATGGCTTGGAGAACAGCCGAATTGTGACAAGGCAGACAACGTTTAGAGTGATAAAACCTGAGGGGTGTCTTTTAAAATTATAATAAAATCAATGGTCACGATGATGATATAAACATTACATTTTGGGGAAGGGTTTATATAAAAGACAGTGACAAAATATACAGTAGTAGTGTATTAAGACTTAACGCTTTCTCTCTGAGTGGGGCTAAAAAGAGAGCAAGAGACATCCAACCTGGTCTCATGACAAGTCGTATTAATAGTACAAGATGGAGAAGTTGTAAGAAATCGTACAAGTTGTCTAGTATAAAAAGTTTTGACTTACTCCTATAGAGAAAAACAAACTAAACAATAAACTCTTATTACGTTTTGTCCTAAGTTTAACCCCTAACCCAAACCTAAACCTAACCATAAAATGTAACCCCTTACCCTTACGTGGTATGAACTTTTGTATACCACGGATGAAAGAAATGTTGTATGGAACGAGACGAGGGAAGTGTATTATTCAGTCATTTGTATTGCATAGATTTATATCTAATGTGTAACCATATTTGTTCACAAATGTTGTCTTAATATCAAATGTTGGATAGGAGACTAGTTAAAATGTTATGTCTGATTTGTGACAATTTGAAATTATATTTGTTAAATTGGTTGATCTCTATTTCTTACAAGCCAAGCCATACAATATCTTGATCTATATTACGGATTGTCATGACACTGTCTGAGACATCATACCGCAGTTGGCAAGCATATAAACCAAACACACTAAGTCAAAGTGCATAATGTGTATAAATGTCTAAGTATATACATAGTAAAGTTGATAATGTGGACTTTGGTAACCAATTAACAAAGTAAGTAAACAAACCCTTTGCTGGGAAACCTCATGTTAAGGAGTTGAAACTATATGGGGGACAAGCAGTGCATGCATATGGTATGTATGGAGAGATATCAGTCGAATGAAATTGCAAAAATTAGGTCAGCGCTTTTAAAAAACAAGCCAGTGTTATCTCTCATTAGGAGATGGGCAACTTGTCGTGGAAGCTTCTGGGTAAGGGAGCAGAGAGCAAGAAGGGACAACTATGAGTTCTTTGACAGCTGATATTAAACATTAACGCATCAATGACTTTTTAATCATTTGCATACGCAGTCTCATCTCATAGTGAAAGGAGCCGTGCATACTGCCAAACGCTTGCCCCTCAGACATAAATAGACCAACTAATGGAAGAACACTCTCTTCTTCCTAGGCTGGAGGCTCTTGCTTGGGCTCCACCATTGGTTTGTAATGGTGGTGGGGACTGCAACTGATCTTCCACAGGAAAGGTGGATGGAGGAATTGTTGCCTGGGTCTATTGTTCACCCTCTCAGTTCTTTTTAAATTCTTCCTCACTGACCCGCTCAAGGCTTGATCTTATAAATCATGTTAATGAACAATTCGTTTAAATGAATAAGACGAGGTCTAAGGAATCTCAGCCGTTGCTTTAACCCTCGGGGGTCTTAGGGTGTTTTTTGGCCCTGGAGATGTTTTGACATTTGTGCTTTTTTCAGTTGCTTAAAAACATATTAATGGCTAAAGTCTTAACACTGTATTCAGCACAAACTGGGCTACAATAATATGTGAGCAACATGTATGTACATGTTTGTATTTTTGAGAAAATAACATTTATGCATGGTTTAAAAATAAATAAAAAAAATAAGTCACTGAAATAAGGTCATATAACACATTCTAAACATTTGTTCACAAGACTTTTGAGAACTGGATCTTGTAGCCTAGAATTTTTGCTACAAAATGATGTGAAAACCATCCTGATCACTCATTCATACAAAACAATATAGTCATTTAACTTTTTTAAGACACTTTGTGTTAGAAAGGCCATATGCGAGGAGGCGTGAATGATCATGAATATCGATGTGATTCACACCTGAAGAGACAAAGACCCCTCCTCTGGGAACCGAATAAAATGTAATATCTGATATAGGGCATATATATATGATATATATATATATATATATATATATATATATATATATATATATATATATATATATATATATTTGTTTTATTATTTTTTTTTCAGGATTCTTTGATGAATAGAAAGTTCAAAATAACAGCATTTATCTGAATAGAAGGCTTTTGTAACATTATAAATATCTTTACTGTCACTTTTGATCAGTGTAATGCGTCCTTGCTGAATAAAAGTCTTAATTTATCCCCCCCCCCCCCCCAAATAAATAAATACAAAAATAAAAAAAAATAACAAATCTTACTGACCCCAAACTTTTGAATGGTAGTGTATAATGTTACAAAAGCTTTCTGTTTCAGATAAATGCTGTTATTTTGAACTTTCTATTCATCAAATAATCCTGAAAAAAAATTTTACACAACTGTTTTCAACATTGATAATAATAATAAAAAATTACTTGAGCAGCAAATCAGCATATTAGAATGATTTCTAAAGGATCATGTGACACTGAAGACTGCAGTAATGATGCTGAAAATTCAGCTTTACATCACAGGAATAAATTGCATAAAAAAATAAATAAAAAAATTATATATATATATATATATATATATAGATAGATAGATAGATAGATAGATAGATAACTTGCCTTGGGGGCTTTTACCATTTGCATTGATCGCCTCAGCACATTACCGTATGAATAACACCCTCTCTGCGTGTGTGTGATCACATTAGAGATAATTAGCTGAGCCAGGAGAAACTGTACATCGCTTAGTTTCATACAGATTACATTGCAGGAGAATATTTGTTTTAAATTTGAATTGTTTTATTTAAAAGTAGACATTTTAAGCTTTCTTTAGACATATGTTTAATGTTTGTGTGATAAGTATTCGCTGAGTTTCAGTTCATTTTTGTGACATTTCAGAAAGATGCTCGCGGAGACAGAGACAGCTAAAAGCGCACCCTGTTTATTTTCTTTATTTTACAAAAGCACAAGGTTTTGATGTTATTGTGAGTGTACACACATAAAAGTGGACCCTTTATAGTCTCTAATGATGTCTTACACTTATTTGTATGCCCAAAAATGACGGAGTATTTTAAGTTGTTTCCGCTGTTATGAGGAAAATATCCAGCAGGACATGCCGGCGCGTCCGTCGACCCCTGAGGGTTAATTGCATCTTCTGCTCCTCAGGAGACACTATTTATTTATTTTTTTAATTTATGTAAATAATGCATTTTTGTATTTATGTAATAATAGTATAGTTGGAAATGGCCTCTTAAATTGTTACAGAAATACTCAAACCAGCCCATCTGGCACCAACAATCATGCCACACTCCAAATCACTGAGATCACATTTTTCCCCCATTCTGATGGTTGATGTGAACATTAACTGAAGCTCCTGACCCGTGATTTTATGCCCTGCACTGCTGCCACACAATTGGCTGATTAGATAATTGTATTTGTATGATTGTTGGTTCCAGATGGGCTGGTTTGAGTATTTCTGTAACTGCTGATCTCCTGGGATTTTCACGCACAACAGTCTCTAGAATTTACTCTGAATGGTGCCCAAAAAAAAAAAAAAAAAAAAACATCTAGTGAGCGGCAGTTCTGTGGAATGACTTGTTGATGAGAGAGGTCAGCAGAGAATGACCAGACTGGTTCCAACTGACAAAGTCTACGGTAACTCAGATAACCGCTCTGTACAATTGTGGTGAATATAATCTCATAATGCTATTCTGAGATTCAGGTTGTCACTGTTTTGGCTGCATGAGGGGGACCTACACAATATTAGGCAGGTGGTTTTAGTGTTGTGGCTGATCAGTGTATGTGTTTATATACCTGTTTATATTACTGTATGTATCTATTTATTTATGCTTATATATTCATTTAAATGTGGTAAAATGTATGGAACAGATCGGATATATTTAATAGTTGAATGCTAAGGGGATGTGAGATTTGTAGATATTTATGAATGATGAGTATATAAATTCTTTAGAACTTTCAGTTGAGTTTGAGTTGAGGGAACAGATTCTGTGTGGGCTTGACTTTGACCAGAATATGCATTATGCGGTTTAAGGTAAAGTTATTTCTAACAACGGAACCAAGAAGATCTTCAGATATTAGTCAAATTGTGATCATTATTATATCTGAGAACCAGACTAATCCATTTTTGACGATTCCTTGAACACTGAATACCTCTTCACAACAGTTGTTGTTCTAAATTAGCTTTTTAATTACAGCAGTTAAACTCAGTGTGGTAATTGGTATGACATCATTTGCATCTGTGAATTTTAGATTAGTTGAATTCTTATGAAAATCAATCAAGTGAATGCAGTTTGGCGTTTAAGTTTGGAGTGTTTAGTTTTGATGTTTTTTTAAAGAAAGCGGGTCTGATGTACATTTTATACTGCATGTTGAGTGAGAGAGAGAGAGGTTTTCCCGGTGAAGGGATGTCAGCCGAGCTCTGGCCATCATTTCTAAGCCCAAGGCATTAATATATCGACGCATGGAGATAAAAGCCAGGGAAACATAGTGACAGGTAATTAAATTAGCTGAAACAGAGACTAATCAGTGGGCTCTAATCAAGACACACTTTTCATTAGTCATGGCAACTTCAGACAAATGAAACAATTAGCCTCTGGAAGTGTTTGCCAAGCATTTTTGAAATTGCTTGAAGCTCAAAGCAATGCCAGTGCCAGTCAAGCAGATATTAGTTTAGGTATATTAGAGCCTATCAGTCCACATATAAAGCATAACAACACTTCAGCCTGTTACGTAAACCTTTCATTTATATAAGCCTATACCAATGTATTTTCCATGTGCCATATATAGGCCACCATTTTCTGTTGTACACTGCTATTTCCACTTGCTCAAGATGCATGGACAATAAACGAAAGGCAGGAATTCAAGATTTGTTCAAGGGGCGTTGTGGTTGTGGTTTTCTCAGCACACATCCCTAATCAGAATTAGCAATAATTGTTTGGGAGAAATGGCTCTAGTAATTGGATTAATGGAAGATGCTCTTGAATGAGTGACATGTCCTTAAGCAAAACACAGCAGGGCTCCTTCGCTGAAAGCTTTTCTCCCAGTGCATGTTCCAGAAAATTATGCGAATAGCTTCATTCTCACTGTTTATTAATCGTAGCCTCCACTGTCTCTCAAAACTGCCTTGCTCTTTCTCTTTCTCCTTCTGTCTTAGCATCTCTCCACTGTTGCCATTGACATTTGCCCTGAAACTCTTCCTTTCTCCATCTGTGGGCAGGGAAGCGAGACAGAGAGAAACGGGGGCCAGAGGGGCTGATAGTCCCTCAGAAGGTCAGACATAGCCTGGGTATCCCAGCCAGAAGCCTGAATAATTATGAATGTGTTTTGATTCTCCTTTGGAGCCAGTGGTGCCTATGAGTTTGACGAACATGTTCAAAAAAATCCCTGAAAGAGCCTGTATAATTTGTTCTAAGGCATTAGATATTCAGTTCTTGGATTGTGCTGGCAGTGATGAGATGGCCATAGTAATTGTGGATTGCACTCTGATTGGAAGAGCATTGTGTTTAATGTGTCTTTAATGAAGACATTGGGATTACTGACTTGTGCAGTTAATGCATCTTATGAAATAGAGTTGTGTATTATTAGTGGTGCTTGCCAGGCATCACTATTACTACTGCTCATAATTATTCTAACCCTACATTTTAAACGTTGGTGTGCAAATCGCCATGCACTAATTGTGCTACGGGCATAAATTATAACAACTCAAAGCATGTGGTTTTCTGAGAAGTGTGCTATTACGACATGTCCACTGGCGTGAAGTGAGCGGGACTGACTGGCCATTTTCAATTTATCTCTTTGGAAGATGATCGACACTCGCACGTGGGATTGTGGGATTGACAGCGGAGTGGAGCAAGTGCTGGCACCGGTTAAGAGCATCAAATAAGCTGAGAAATGTTCAACTTCATGCAAATAAGGAGCAGAAAGCACCACAAGTGCTTCAAAATCGGACAATATTTCTGCAGATTATGGTTGATTCAATGCTTAAACCACATTGTTATGTTTAATTCAGACTTATAAACAGACTTCAATGAATTCACATGTTTATATTGTTACAATGCTGTGGCTAGGTGTAGAAAAGTGTAATCAGAACCATTTATATACTTCCAAATGTATTGTGCATATTTATATAGCATTCTGTGCAGCCTTAAGTTAATTTCTTTTGTCAATGGACACATACTTTTATTTTATTTTACTTTATTTAATTGCATTTGTCGAGTAATGAGACTTATGGTTTTCCCTGGCAAGTGAAGAAATAGTAAAAAAAAAAAAAAGCTATATACAATACTTGATTTGAAGGAGGGACTTGAGACATATCTGGGGACCACAGTATCATAGAGATTTTGAGGTGGGCTCTTTCGACACACTAAAAACTAGGGGTTACCGGACTACTGATTTTCAATAGTCAACTAGTTGAACCCATTATCCGAGTTGAATTCGACTAGTCGTGACATATTTCCACCCCCAAAACACCTTATACCAAACCCAGTTATATTTGAGGGCCAATGTGCAGCTGATTTCCGTATATTTCCGATTACCATAGCATGTGTGTCATCTTTATCATGTTCTGATCATTATCATTGTTGATACAATGCTAGGCACATGTGCAGTACAGATACAGATAATGTGTAAGATTGTATTTGGTACATTGATGTGTTGCATTGTTTAGCCGAGCAATGCTGTAAACAAACACCAGCTCTGAAGTGCATTCTGTGCATGCGGCTTTTAATGTGAGTCTAATAGAACATTACAGCCTTAATTTGAGCCACTGCGTTTTTTCAGTGCTGAGCCACTTGGCTTCATACCCACTGTAATGCGTTTTATAAATCACTTGGTGAGCGACTATTCAATTTCAGGCTGACTGTGTCATGTACGTCAGTTGTAGTCGACTAGTTTGTGCAACCCCTACTAGAAACCGAATAAAAATGCCTTAGACCAGGGGTCGGGAACCTTTTTTTCACTAAGGAGACATTTTTTTTTTTTTTTTTCATTTTTGGTTGATGTATTTTTTAGAAAGAGCCATAGCACAAACACATCATTTACTATTTTCACAAACAAAGTTTTTCAATAAAAGAGAATTTTTGTATTGCCCATTTTTGACTACTCAAATACACAAAAAAACAAGCAAATATGCAAAACTTAATAGGTAACATGTTGCAATATGGAACTGAGTACACGTGTTTGTGCGAGTCTCCATAAAATTACATTTTACAATTGTTCATGAAAAATTTAACTTCCCTTTTTGACTGAGTGATATGTAAAAAATATTTTAACGATAATCGCCTTTAAAATATCGTGATATCCAATTATGGTCAACCCCCCCCCCCCCCGCCAAGGGTCGGTGAATGTTTTTGCTTTAGAAATGTATTTATTGAAACATGAAAAACTTAAACGAAATGAAAAAAGCATTTGAAGTAACGAAGTGATTAAAAAATCTTATATATAACCACCACCTCAAATTATAACATTTACCGTCTCCATTGGCCCCATTTGCCATCACGCAAGCATCCGTCAATGACACCAGGTGAAAAATTGCTAATAGCCTACAAATTAAGAACTAAAGACAATTATAATTGTAAAGATATTTATAATAATAATCATCATAATATATAAGCCTAATAAATTCCCATGTGTTCCCAAAAAAATGCTGCCAAATGTGTTCTTATCAAATGTGTTTGTATTGCGTTTTGGTAATACAGTTAATGCTGCCTAAAGAAAATAAAATAGAACTCAATTTTAGGTTCAAGGTAAACATGTCTTGTATTACTTTATGATTTAATCACTTTCGTCTTTGTTTCTTTAATACAAATATACCTGTATATATTACTGAACCTGCAGAGTTGTGTTCACAATGCGTAAGAGCGAACTGCTGTTGAACTAAAGCAAACTAAACACCTCACAAGATGATCGGAGATCATTTGCAGCATTCTCATAGATGACATTATTCTTGCAAACAGTTTTCAGTCGAATGAAACAGAGAAACAGAGTAAGAACTCTTTGCATGCGCTTGTTCCACGAGACAGGGTCCCGTTGCACGTCTCTGAACAAACAGCGAATCAGACACGAGCATTGATGGCTTTTATTTTGTCTGTTCTTAAAATATAATAAAGTGTGTTTCTTAAAGCGTGTGTCTTTTTGACTAACAGCAATTCTTGTCATGTGTCACTCCGAGACATCTTACAGGTCTCCCGCCTGTTGCGGGTAGATGAGCAAAATTACCCGTGCATGGCCTGCATTTCGACGAGGAGCTTGCGAACTGGATTGAGCCTCGTCGCAAACCGTAGCCTGCAGAAGGATTTGTGGAGGGGAGCACCTCTCCTTGATTTAAAGCCCACTAATAGGCTCCATTGTCCAGCCCAGCACTCTGCAGCTGCTTCTTTGTGCCTTCATCCTATTTGCTGCTTACCAAGCAGTAAAGAACTTGCTCGAGGTAGTGAATAGTCAACAATACAGCTAATTTAATCTTCAGCATTGAATTTTTATAATGGGATCTGAGACTCGTTGGATAAAAAAGAGTGAGTGACATTTTCAGCTAGGTCATGTGTTTACTTAATACCTTGATCAAATATCATTGTCATAATTTACTCCAATTCAACCTTCAGTTGGTTAGATATGCACTTGGACTAAAAATAAATAATATTATCTAAAATAATATGATATAATATTCAAATCATTAATGTAAGTTGTGACTGCAGTTCGTCATTAAGCAACAAATAATTTTTACTGGAATATATTTTTTCTAATAACCCTCTCAGTATGAAAGTTACTGTTTTCCTAAACGAATAAACCTCTGTGCATTCCCAAACTATATTTCACTGACTGAATTGGTTCTTTACTTAGCCTGATATCTAGTCAATGGTGTCCAATATTAAGACAATGAATCACTGATGTCAAAGTAGGCACAACTTGTCTTGAAACACTTGTTTGAATGTGTACAGGCACCAGTTAGATTTGAGATCTATGGCAAAATGGAGGAATTTCAGCTAATTCACTTTCATCTTTCTGGAAAAATGTCTAGTCTGGATCTCCTATTAAATTTTTTTGTGTTTCGTGGATAAAATAAAATGTTTTGGGTTTAAAACAACATGGGTGTGAGTAAATGATTGTAGAACTTTTGCATTTGGGTGAACTATTCCAATAAACAGTGAGGGATTGTGGGAAGCAGATATTTGATATTCAGGTTGATCGCTGTGGTTTTTGCATTTACACCTATTGCCCCAACAAATGATCACTATTACAAACACAGACCTGGTGGTCCGTTCCTGTGTGGCATGGTATGAGCTCTTTGATGTGGCTTCTGGCATTGATTCACTTGAAGGGTTGAAGGATCAGAGGACTCTATGACTGAGCATGTATGTGTGCTAGTCATATAGACATGCATGTGATAATCATGTATGATTCCCTCAACTCCCCCCACCCCATCCACTTCCTTCAGATCAAAGAAAGCAGTTAGAGCTGTCCTGAATTTACTGTTTGAATGCAGTTGACTGGAGCAGATCTATAAACACATTTCTTTACACATGAATGATTTGTTTGAAGGTTAACACTACATACAAGGCTATTAGGCCCAAAACATAATTCCTCATCAAAGAGATTTATGAAGACATATTTTAGGATTTGTTCACTCTGACCAGTCTTTTGCCATTTTGAAGCTGTTGTGTTGAACAAACTATGTAATGGCTATATTTTATTTTGTTAAATGTAAAATATGTGTGATGTGTAAGTTTTTGTTCAACTGCTCTCCCTCTTTGCTTTAGACAGGGGTGACAAATCAAATGTAGGCTATTGTGAGAGTGATTTGCAATTCAATTTCCTGGGCAACTGTGCTATAGCAAAATACAGAAAAAAAAAAGAAAAAAAAATATTACTTGAAAGTGGCATTTCATATTCTTTTTTTTTTCTTCTTTTTTTTTTTTTTCTAAAAGTCAGATGGGATTAGAACAATATGAGGTTGAACAAATAGTGACAATTTTCATGTATTCAATTTTTCCTTTAAATGTTAGAATGGGATTGTATTAGAATTTG
Organism: Myxocyprinus asiaticus; assembly: GCF_019703515.2. Classification (NCBI taxonomy): domain Eukaryota; kingdom Metazoa; phylum Chordata; class Actinopteri; order Cypriniformes; family Catostomidae; genus Myxocyprinus; species Myxocyprinus asiaticus. The sequence goes on from NC_059359.1 coordinate 38,395,447, forward strand.
CACATTTGTTGTATGCTGTCTCATGAATTGTTGGCAGATTTCTCTGTTGGTACACTAAATTCTGATTGTATGAGCCACGTTTGAAGAAAAGACAAAAAAAAAAAAAAAATGATATATATATATATATATAGAGGCAACTCATTCTATTGATTTGTTAAGCGTTATATACAGTGTTTTATGTCTTATTCATCAAAGGTAATCATAAAGATCATAGTCATACCGATAAAGTTTGTGAAACTAAAATATAATGTTAATTTTTATCGTATGTTATTGATTGTTAATTTAGTTTCCACTTTATAGCATCACTTTTTGCATGATAGCTACTTGATTAAACAAGACGATAATGACTGAGACATTTCATCTAATAAGAAGAAATGTAAACACTGAAGGACGTGCTAATACATTTGTAGTCGCGCTGCCGCATCACACAAACATGTTCACACATTTTTGTTTAATTCATCGCTGATTATTACTGTTAATTTCTATGCAAATTGCAGAGGCACTGTGCATTTTTTTGCCAGTTAATTGGCTTGTGACGTAAATGTATTGCCCGGCAGTGCGGCTTCAGAGTGGCGATGGAGAGGTTTGTTTTGACAGGTAGCTCAGCTCACAGAAGATGTGAGATGGAATGGCTGTGTAGATATGCCAGTTTTAAGACCAAAGTTATTACAGTCTTATTCATTCTTCTGTTCTGTTGTCTGCCCTGTTGTGGGGAAAACATGATTTTTACCAGAAATCTTCTGAGATGGTAATTGCTGTTTTTAAAAAAAAAAAAAAAAAAAATGTATACATGTTACATCCCACTGGTCTATGAGTGTTTACAGCATTATCAGTAGATAAAATTACGTCATTCATAATTGACCTTCGAACTTAAAGGTTTTATATACACACACACACACACACACACAACCGGTCAACATTTTTGAAACACTTACTCATTCTTTATTATATTTATTTTTCACATTTTCGAATAATAGTAAAGTCATCAAAACTATGGAATAACATACATGGAACTATGGGAATTATGTTGTGACTAAACAAAATCCAAAATAAATCAAAACTGTGTTATATTTTAGCATCTTCATAGTAGTCACCCTTTGCCTAGAATTTGCAGACATGTACTCTTGACATTTTCTCAACATATATATATATATATATATATATATATATATATATATATATATATATATATATATTATACACAAACACACAGTAGTGCTGTCAGTCGAATAAAATATTTAATCACGATTAATCACTATCTTTAATATGATTAATTGTGATTAATCACAGATGTTGGCTCTCTGTATACTTATGTCAAAATGCATTTAATTCTTTCTGAGAAAAGAAAAAGAATATATAACAATAATGTTGATTAAGATTTTGTAGTATTCCACGGTATAAATATAGAAATGCACTACAATAGCACCAATTCAAGTAATACTAAATATTTCCCAAAGTTTAAGTGGGAGGTTGACTAATTGAAAAAACTATTTCTAATAGGTTGAGTATAAATTGTAATGGGCATTAAATATCTTAAATCCTCATCCTCCACAATTTTTAGCATGGCAGTTCACTTTACTACAGCAGTCGTGAAGTCGCATTCACATGATTTGTGCTGTTTTGAACTCCACATGAAAAGTCTTGTTTTGCTCTGAGCACTGGCACTCTGCACGTAAATGATACTTCATCCGAATTGTCTGTTAAGACGGAATGGCAACACAGCGCCGGTGAAACACTGATTCTGCACTCTAGTGAATCATGTAAATGCAGCTTTTGATAGGTTCTATCTTGGTTTTTCTCTGTCCTCTTATGACAGAAACACTGACCACCACTTCAGCCCAACTCTCCTCTCTGTATCTCTGATATATGACATCATTAATCGAACCTGAGAGCTGCAGGCCACAGACATACTGAAGAACTCTTTCTTACACCCTCTTTCTATCTCTCATATAAAGCTCATAAGAATCATCAATCAAACTGTCTCTTGGATACTATTTAAATTTCACCACAATAATTTTCTGACAAAAAAAAATAAAAAATATATGCATGTTTTACAATGTTATCTCTAAACTGTTCTTAAATAGAAGACTTTCGTCAGCAGTTAATATTCAACACTGTGAAAAGTAAATGTATTCTTATAGTTGTCTGTTTGCTCTTTTGTCTCAACATGTCTTTTATAAACACTCTGACAGCTTCTCTACTCCTATGGCATCACATAAAGCACATCAGTTCTATAATTACAGTCCCGCTTTATCAGAAGAAAGCTTTTGTGTGATACGCCGTACCACTACGCAGAGTGTTTTAGCATTGAAACATCAAAGCCCTTCTAGTTCACACACCGGTAATTCCATGTACTCTCTGTTTTGAGATGCCTAGGCTTGTGACTGAACAGGAAATTGTGGCGTTTGAGCCGTTAGTGTTGCTTGTCACACTGTACAGAATTGTACAGCCTAAAATAACTATTGTTTTGCACATTTATGGAACGAAGAAGTGGCGAAACTAGAAGGTGCCCTTAGGATGTTCAAAGGCTGCTATGATTATATATCATTTGTACTGCATTGTATGGACCGCTTTTATACTTTTATACTTAATAGTAAAAAAGGCTTTTTTTCTTTTCTTTTTTCTTTTTTCCACTTTGGAGCTTAATAGCCCCAGAACCCATTCACTTTCACTGTATGAAAAAGTGTGGCCAGGATATTCTTTTCACAGAAGAAAACACGTCAGTATGAGGATGAGTAAATATCACCATCATTTTCACTGTTGGATGAGCTCTCCCTGTGTGTACTTGAGTGAACACTGTAATTTGGATTATAGCTCTCCAATTCTCTATGTGGTGAAAAGGGGAAGACGGTCGGGAGAGGAAAGTGCCTAGAGACTAAGCTAATCTGAGCGTGAATAAAGATATATAGAGGCAGTAGGACTATCGCCCACGGTTAGGGAATGTTTATCATGCAGACTGAGCAAAATAACACTAGGGAGGATTATGTAAAAACAGCTAAAGCGAGAGAGAGGGAATCCTGGAACAGAGGATGGAGCATGACTGATAATTGCTATAAATATGCAGACAAGACACACAACCTTTTCCCCTCCACCCCACCCTATTACAGTAGCATGCTAATCAAAGCTGGAGGAGGGGTTTGATGGGTGAATACCTCTGTACACAGATGGTGGAGCAGTGGAGAGGGTCAACAGTAAGCTATGCTAAAGAGTCTGGGCTATTTAAACCTGTCTGAATGTGGTGGAGCAGAATTCTGAACACACATAGATCACTGGTAGCTGTGGTGCAGCAATAGTGCAAATTCAAACTGAGGTTTAAGTTCGGCTTGAATCATGTTCCATTTCTCATTTCACCCCTACTTTCCTGTCTCCTCCTCCAAGTAGGAAGTTGAGATGCACAATATTTAGGGGCCATATCGATTTTTGTACAATTTACTGATATATCAGTATTATTGTCCAGTTATCAGCCTCAACATAAACCTTATTATTGGCCTGTTGCATCGCCCAGAACTGTAATATTGGTGCATCCTTAATAGGAGGGTAATTGATGAAGTTTTAAGGGGTTTAAGTTGTTTTTTTGTATTAATGAATGTCCAGGTTATCACACCCAAATCACCACCATTAATTTGACTAGAGAACATTTTATTTAGAGATTTCGTGTTATATATATATATATATATATATATATATATATATATACACACACACACACACACACACAAACCAAAAGTTTGGAATAATGTACAGTTTTTGCTCTTATGGAAAGAAATTGGTACATTTATTCACCAAAGTGGCTTTCAGCTGATCACAGTGTATAGTCAGGACATTAATAACATGAAAAAATTACTATTACAATTTGAAAAAAACAAAACAATTCAGAACCTCTTAAAATACTTCAAAGAGTTCTCATCAAAAAATCCTTCATGTGCAGCAATGACAGCTTTGCAGATCCTTGGCATTCTAACCGTCAGTTTGTCCAGATACTCAAGTGACATTTCACCCCACACTTCCTGTAGCACTTGCCATAGATGTGGCTGTCTTGTCGGGCACTTCACACACACCTTACAGTCTAGCTGATCCCACAAAAGCTCAATGGGGTTAAGATCCATAACACACATTTCCAATTATCTGTTGTCCAATGTCTGTGTTTCTTTGCCCACTCTAACCTTTTCTTTTTGTGTTTCTGTTTCAAAAGTGGCTTTTTCTTTGCAATTCTTCCCATAAGGCCTGCACCCCTGAGTCTTCTCTTTACTGTTGTACATGAAACTGGTGTTGAGCGGGTAGAATTCAATGAAGCTGTCAGCTGAGGACATGTGAGGCATCTATTTCTGAAACAAGAGACTCTGATGTACTTATCCTCTTGTTTAGTTGTACATCTGGCCTTCCACATCTCTTTCTGTCCTTGTTAGAGCCAGTTGTCCGTTCTCTTTGAAGACTGTAGCATACACCTTTGTATGATTTTGATTTTTTTTTTTGACATTTCAAGCATTGTATAGCCTTCATTCATCAAAACAATGATTGACTGATTGCATACCCTAGCAGAAATTGTGAAATTTTGGCATTGATTTTGAAAATATGACTGATCATGCAAAAAAACTGTCTTTTATTTAAGGATAGTGATCATATGAAGCCATTTATTATCACATAGTTGTTTGGCTCCTTTTTAAATCATAATGATAACAGAAATCACCCAAATGGCCCTGATCAAAAGTTTACATTCCCTTGAATGTTTGGCCTTGTTACAGACACACAAGGTGCTCCTTGAAACAACCACACCGTCTTTTTCTAGAGCAGCCTGTATTTCTCCTGAGGTTACCTGTGGGTTTTTCTTTGTATCCCGAACAATTCTTCTGGCAGTCGTGACTGAAATCTTTCTTGGTCTACCTGACTTTGTCTTGGTATCAAGAGATCCCTGAATTTTCCATTTCTTAAGTGATTGAACATTACTGACTGGCATTTTCAAGGTTTTGGATATCTTTTTATATCCTTTTCCATCTTTATAAAGTTCCATTACCTTGTTACGCAGGTCTTTTGACAGTTCTTTTCTGCTCCCCATGGCTCAGTATCTTGCCTGTCCAGTGCATCCACATGAGAGCTAACAAACTCATTGACTATTTATACACAGACACTAATTGCAATTTAAAAAGCTACAGGTGTGGGAAATTAATCTTTAATTGCCATTTAAACCTGTGTGTGTCACCTTGTGAGTCTGTAACAAAGCCAAACATTCAAGGTTATGTAAACTTTTGATCAGGGCCATTTGGGTGATTTCTGTTATCATTATGATTTAAAAAGGAGCCAAACAACTATGTGATAATAAATGGCTTCATACGATCACTATCCTTAAATAATTTTTTTTATTTATTTTTTTTTTTTTTTTTTTTTTTTTTATTTTTTATTTTATTTTTTTTTTGCATGATCAGACATATTTTCAAAATCAATGCCAAAATTTCACAATTTCTGCCAGGTTATGCAAACTTTTGAGCACAACTGTGTGTGTGTATATATATATTCACCAATCAGCCACAACATTAAAACCGCCTGCCTAAAATTGTGTAGGTCCCCCTCGTGCTGCCAAAACAGCACCAACTTACATCTCAGACTAGCATTCTGGGATGCTATTTTTCTCACCACATCTGTATAGAGTGGTTATCTGAGTTACCGTAGACTTTGTCAGTTCGAACCAGTCTGGCCATTCTCTGTTGACCTTTCTCATCATCAAGGGATTTCCGTCCACAGAACTGCCGCTCATTGGATGTTTTTTTTTTTTTTTTTTTTTTTTTTGGCACCATTCTGAGTAAATTCTAGGGACTGTTGTGTTTGAAAATCCCTGGAGATCAGCAGTTACATAAATACTCAAAACAGCCCATCTGGCACCAACCGCAGTCCAAATCATTTTTTAAATTTTTTTAAATGTTATTATTATTATTATTATGATGATGATGATGATGGTTTATGTGAACATTAACTGAAGCTCCTGACCCGTATCTGCATGATTTTATGCACTGCACTGCTCCCACACGAATGGCTGATTGGATAATTGCATGGATGATTGTTGTAGAATGCAATTCTGAGATGCTGGTTGGCGCTGTTTTGGCAGCACGAGGGGGACCTACACAATTTTAGGTAGGTGGTTTTAATGTTGTGTCTAATCGGTGTATGTTCGCAGCATATGTCACAAAACTTCCACCGTCAACAGCCCTTAACTGGTGAGATGGAGGATATGTATGTCCCTAAAGCTAGAGAGCAAGAGCTGAAAACACTTGGAGAACACTCAGTTATCAAGGTTAGAATAAGATGTGTCAGGACTATAGGGATCACACCCTCTCTCACACCGTTGTACTGAAGCTCCACTGCGGCCTTGCTTTCCAAATCAGAGCAGGCACTTTACTGTGTTTGCACAACATGCTTTTTAAAAGCATTCTATGATATTAATTATTCACATGCCGGTGCCTGAAAGACCAAGCGAAGTTCAGCTTGAGATGAGTGTTTTAAAATCCAATTAACAATTTAGCTTTATTTTCACTTGCTTCTTGAAACATCTGTTTTAAGCATTAAATGTATATTTTTAACACTATTCCACCCTCCACAATGTAGTTTAATCAATTTCCCATCGAGTTAAACTTATTGACTCTGACATGTTCTTCAAAGCATGTGCTTCAAAAGCAGCTTCCTCTCAGTACTCATGGCATGTGGGAGAGAATTGGGATGCTGCAGTGAGCCTAACACAACTGGGTTTAGATAACATGCACCAGGCAGAGAGACAGCGAGATGGAGAGCAGCTGGGGTTGGAGCTATAGCACTGTTATGCAGTCCTATTGAGCTCTAGGCTACAAGGACTAAATTTGGGTTATGATTGTCAACTAGTTGCGCAACATCAGTCGAGTAGTGAGGTTAACAAGTAGTTTTGAACACAAGAACGTTGCTCTGTGTGAACATCCCCTCAGAAATGTGTCAGATCAGGTGAACCCAAAACCAGCCTTATTTTTCAAGGCTAAATCAGTCCTAAACTCATCCAGTCCGATGTTTCCAAAACCTGATTATGTTTTTTCAGGGAACTCCATGACTGGGATTGGAAAAAACTGATTTAGGCATTCACGCAACCCACCGACTAGTTGTGTCTTGAGACCCTTGCGTTGTAGTTCCACTCCGGTGTGCTACGTCATGTTGAACACAAGAATGTATCCAATTTTAATGTTCTCTAAGAAATGCATTTGATCAGATTCAGGTTAACCTGAAACCAGCCTAATTTTACATATTTTGAACATCCTTAAGGACACACCATGGTGGCATGCAGCCCTGTTTTGGTCAGGTTCTGACACTGACTGTCATACACAAACTCTCTGACCCTGGGTTTCCTGCTGCGCTGGGCCTGTACAGGAAAAATCTAGAGCAAAGAGGATGGAGTAATGCATTTATTTGCAGGAAAGACAGGATTGTAGCCTGCGCCATTGCAGCTGAACTCTAGATCCAATGGTGTCCTGACACATTCACGCTGCTTGTGTCCACTGCTCCCACCCTAGAAGAGGTCACTTTTTCCACACCGCCCCAATTTCCATCCCTCGCCTGGTTTTTACTCTCCCTCTACTGTTTCTCTTTTGCTGGAAAAACGAACAGCCCCATACATGGATGACATCAATACATGACATAGGCCACAAGCTGGGGCATATTTAACGAGGGTTCAGGTAATGGAAACGCACAGGGTCAATGTGGGCACGTCCTGTTTGTCCTGTACGCTAAATGACAGCTGCCCTGCTGTGTCTCCCAGGTTAATTGACTCTGTTTTGTGGGTTACATGATTACATCTTGCCAATGACCGTGATTTATGTTTATGGTATTTTGTTGTGGCAAGAAACATGTCACATTTATTGGAACCAACATAATGACCTTGCTTGTATAGGGGAACACCCATGGAAAAAAAAAGGATTAAAGTCTTGCTCTCTGCAAGTATATAGTAGCTAGTGCTTCTCTTGAATTGGATGAATTTGCTTAAAGGTGAAGAGTGGAATTTAAGAGTCTCTTGTGACACCAGACAGAATTGCATAAATGAGTGTGTTTGCATGCTCGTTCTTACAACCATTATGCTTAATAAGCCAACAACATGTAAGGTCATGTAAACGGCTTATACGCCATTAATTGTTTTGGTTAAGGTCATAAATGGTTAAAGTATAACAACGATGGGCACACACAGATTTGTGCCTATAACCGTTTTTCACATTCTATATAAACACCTTTACTGGCACTCTAATTGGATAAACTACACTTATTTTGTATTATTATTTTATATATATATATATATATATATATATATATATATATATATATATATATATATATATATATATATATATTTTTTTTTTTTTATTTTTTTTTTTATATAGTTACCAGCATATTGGTGCACATGTAAATGTGTTTGGTGTCAGTTCTGAGAGTGGTTTACCAAACACTCCCAGTCTTACATTGTTCAGTAAAACAGATAGTCCCGGAAACTTTTGTTATGTCTAGTGGTTGCTGTCTGGATGCTCAAACAGACAGAGCAATGTTCTGATAGCGCCACAATATTTACACTGTGTGTGGAAATCTAACTATGAATGTCTTATAGTTGTATGTGCACATTAAGCTGGGATTGGAGAAAGTATTTAAACATTGATGAAAACAATACACTTGTCACCTTTAATATTGTGCATAACAATGGCCTTTAGCTGTGACTATATTCATAAATAATATATTACAACCTCTCATACCTTTTTGCTTAATTATCCAACTTTGTCATCATTTGTGGTGTTGTTGTTTTATTCAGTAGTCTTATTCATTGGGATTCATTTTGGATGGGATGTTTAATCCCAGTAGAAATAGTGCAGTGAATTGTACAAGATGGGAACTGAGCAAAAATAAAAGGTGTTCCATTGATATGTAATATTGAGTGTGATCGAGTCTGTGTGTATGTGAGTGTGGAGGTGAGGGCGTGGTCGAGTGCCCGTCTGGGGAGAGAGAAAGTGGTAAGGACATCCACCTGAGAGGAAGAATTGTAGAGCCATGGGAGAGAGAAACATGAGAGTTAATACACTTCCGAGGCCAGAGCACCAGGGGAACTGGATAGGTCAGAAGGAAGGAGGGGAGGGATCACAGAGAGAGAGAGAGCGGGCACGCCGGCCCCCGAGTACTCTGCTAAATGGTCCTCCGTCAACTGTACTGTTTCATCCATTGATGCCGGGCGGTGGCACTGGACCCACTCTGCCGATCCTTTCGGTTGTCGAGAGATGAATTGCTCCAGCACCACGGGATTGGTGACATGCCTGACGTTGCTGGGATCCTCAGCCAGCACCCACCGTCGGCAGGTGTCACGGAGCTGTTGAGTGAAGGCAAACGGGCAGCCGACATTGCTCAGCATCAGATATCGGAACCGCTGGCGGTGCTCTTCTGGACTGCGGCCGACCAGCTGCAGGATGGCTTTCTTCAGCTCGGTGTACCTCAGGATGTTGTCGACTGGGAGCTGTTGGGCTGCAAGTTAGGCCTCCCCGGTCAGCAGTGGTAAGAACTGGACTGCCAATTGCGGCCACAGCCACTTCAGAGCTTGGGCCATGTGCTCGAAGAGCTCCAGAAAGGCCTCCGGATCGTCTTGCGCCCCCATATTTGCAAGCAACACATGGGGGTTCGCTGCTGTTGGGGTCGTGGTATGCTCTGCAATGCCCATCAGTCGAGGTTCGAGGAGTGCCTCGAAGCGCTGTTGCTGCTCCGCCCTCAGATCCATGAGGGCCTGGTGTTGAGCCTGGTGGATGCTGGCGAGGGATCGGAATACTTCCTCCAGTGACAAAGATGACTCCATAGCAGCGTACTCTTCCTCCTTGTCCCGGGTTTCAGCACCAATGTAGCAAATGTTCATATTTGGATCAAAGGAGGAAGCAGGAGCTGGGTGAACATTCCAAAGTAAGTCACTTTTAATCGCAACACTTTACAGTGTACACACACTTTGCTTTTCAGCATAATGAAATAAACACACAAATATATGCTTTTCAGCAGTCACTTTCCCACAGACTCGGCTTCGTCCTCTCTCTCTGGACTGGGCCATCTTTTATCTCCACCCAACTTTCACCTTTAACATAGAAACGGTAATTAGTCACAATTCACCTCAGGTGGATGTCCTTTACGCTTTATCTCTCCCCAGATGGGCACTCGACCATGCCATCACATCCACAGTGAATGATATAAAGAGTGTGTCTTTAGAATCATTGATGCTATACCATACCCTTTGAGGGTGGACAGCACACAGCTCCCTCATTATCACCTCACCTGAGCTTAATGTGCACTGCAGGCTTGGCAATGTTTCACTTTGCTACCTGTGAATCAGCTCAACCCCTCCCCATTGAAAATTAAATCATCTACCACCATACATAAGTGTTGGAAATGTCCATTTATTGCCTGTCTCCTGTAATAACTCCACCAGGTGTTTAAGTGCTTTAAGATAAAATTGTGTCATAGCACCTTTTTCCCATCTACCAGAGTCTCTTGCTCTCTCTGTTCCAAAACCTAGTGAGCTGACTTACTGTCTACTGCCTGAATATGCAGATTCCTTCTAATTGGGTCTTCACACATCCAGCAATTACATTCCTTGTGCCACTTAAGGGATTAAGAGACAACAGTTTAACCTGAGTTTCTACAGTAGAATGTGGTTTATGTGTCCATGTAAATGCAGACAGCTTTCTAAAATGTTTTTTAAGAGTGTGCATGTGCCTGAAAAAGAACGGAAAACTAAACTGTCACCGGATGTATTGCTGCATCATGTCAACTAGTCAAACAGCAAATAAATAAATAAAAATGTATGTGGATCACAGTGGGAAAAAGGAAAATTGCACGCATATACACACTCAACTAGAACACGGCAATTTAAAATACAGACTACTGTCCCTTGTGTCCGCATATAGGTTAAAGTGCACTGGGGAAATCCCAGAGTATGATGTAAGAGTGAAACCAAACTATCACAAAAGTTAGGTAAATTTAAAGAAACAAAAACAGCTGCAGATGTGGAGCATTTGGAAATAAAGCAAAGCAACAGAGAACAGAAAACACACAGTGCAGACTTCCTCGGATGTCATGTCCATTATTTACACATGCATCACATTCTGACCAAGCCACATGTATACGGGGGCAGCAAGTGAACCGCGTGCACGTGTAAATGTGACTGACACTTTTGTGTCTTAAGCAGCTGTTCTCAATGAACAGATTTCTTGTGTCCATGTAAACAAGCTTACTGTCTGCTGTTCTATTCGTAGACTCTGCATTGCATCACCGCTCATTTGAAAAGAGATTAGCTAGTTCAATCGGCAACTTTCTTTGAAAAATAATTACTTCTGGCAGGTTTATCTCTGTACACAAACACTTTGGAAAATAGTCCATGTTTAAGATTGAAAATTGTGTTTTATTGAAAGATTTCAGTATTGAATGAAATACATCTATACTTGCAAATTTTCAGTTAAGATGAAAATGCAATGCCAACAAGTGGTTGAATTAATTATCACAGTCACTAAGCATTATGTTTAGGGCTGGGTGTCAGTACAGAGTTCCCAATTCGAATCAGATTCACAGTTAGACTATTCAGTTAGATTCCGATTTTATTTTTGACTCAGTTCTGATTAATTTGGGTATTTGGAATGTCAATTTTGCTAAGAGTATAAAAGCAATTTGACCATTTTTAATAACAATTTTGATACCACAACAAAATACTAACTAATTTCAGTAAACAGTGTTTCAAATTGTCAAGCAATTTTTCAAGACAAGTAAATAGTCAGTAATAAAGATTAATAACAAATAAGTACATAAATAATAAAATCAAAATGGTGTTTCTCCTAGATTTTATATAAACTCAGCAAAAAAAAAAAAAAAAAAGAAAAAGAAATGTCCCTTTTTCAGGACACTGTATTTTAAATGTAATTTTGTAAAAATCCAAGTAACTTTACAGATCTTTATTGTAAAGGGTTTAAACAAAGTTTTCCATGCTTGTTCAATTAACCATAAACAATTAATGAACATGCACCTGTGGAATGGTCGTTAAGACACTAATAGCTTACAGTCGGTAGGCAATTAAGGTCACAGTTATAAAAACTTAGTACACTAAAGAGACCTTTCTACTGACTCTGAAAAACAAAAGAAAGATGCCCAGGGTCCCTGCTCATCTGTGTGAACGTGCCTTAGGCATGCTGCATGGAGGCATGAGGACTGCAGATGTGGCCAGTGCAATAAATTGCAATGTCCGTACTGTGAGATGCCTAAGACAGCGCTACAGAGAAACAGGAAGGACAGCTGATCGTCCTCGCAGTGGCAGACCACATGTAACAATACCTGCACAGGATCGGTACATCCGAATATCACACCTGCGGGACAGGTACAGGATGGCAACAACAACTGCCTGAGTTACATCAGGAACGCACAATCCCTCCATCAGTGCTCAGACTGTCCGCAATATGCTGAGAGAGGCTGGACTGAGGGCTTGTAGGCCTGTTGTAAGGCAGGTCCTTACCAGACATCACCGGCAACAATGTTGCCTATGGGCACAAACCCACCTTCGCTGGACCAGACAGGACTGGCAAAAAGTGCTCTTTACTGGCGAGTCGTGGTTTTGTCTCACCAGGGTGATGGTCAGACTCGCGTTTATCGTCGAAGGAATGAGCGTTACACCGAGGCCTGTACTCTGGAGCGGGATCAGTTTGGAGGTGGAGGGTCCATCATGGTCTGGGGCAGTGTGTTACAGCATCATCGGACTGAGCTTGTTGTCATTGCAGGCAATCTCAACACTGTGTGTTACATGGAAGACATCCTCCTCCCTCATGTGGTACCCTTCCTGCAGGCTCATCCTGACATGACCCTCCAGCATGACAATGCCACCAGCCATACTGCTCGTTCTGTGCATGTTTTCTTGCAAGACAGGTATGTCAGTGTTCTGCCATGGCCAGCGAAGAGCCCGGATCTCAATCCCATTGAGCACGTATGGGAACTGTTGGATCGGAGGGTGAGGGCTAGGGCCATTACCCTAGAAATGTCCGGGAACTTGCAAGTGCCTTGGTGGAAGAGTGGGGTAACATCTCACAGCAAGAACTGGCAAATCTGGTGCAGTCCATGAGGAGGAGATGCACTGCAGTACTTAATGCAGCTGGTGGCTACACCATATAGTGAATACTTGTTGACCCCTCTCCAAACATAGCGCTTATGGTTGTGACTATAAAGCTCTATTTTGGTCTCGTCATGCCAAATTACAGTGTGCCAGAAGCTGTGAGGCGTGTCAAGGTGTTGTCGGGCATATTGTAACCAGGCTTTTTTGTGGCATTGGCTTCTTTCTGGCAACTCGATCATGCAGCTCATTTTTGTTCAAGTATCGTCGTATTGTGCTCCTTTAAACAACCACACCATCTTTTTCCAGAGCAGCCTGTATTTCTCCTGAGGTTACCTGTGGGTTTTTCTTTGTAACCCGAACAATTCTTCTGGCAGCTGTGGCTGAAATCTTTCGTGGTCTACCTGACCTTGGCTTGGTATCAAGAGATCCCCGAATTTTCCACTTCTTAACAAGTGATTGAACAGTACTGACTGGCATTTTCAAGGCTTTGGATATATTTTTATGTTCCTTTCCATCTTTATAAAGTTCCATTACCTTGTTACGCAGGTTTTTTGACATTTCTTTTCTGCTCCCCATGGCTCAGTATCTAGCCTGCTCAGTGCATCCACATTAGAGCTAACAAACTCACTGACTATTTATACACAGACACTAATTGCAATTTAAAAAGCCACAGGTGTGGGAAATTAATATTTACGTGTGTCGGTGGTGGAATAACTTAAAACAATATTAGAATCATTATAGATGGGTTATTCATGTCCTTCTTGTCGTGAGTGTTTATTTAATGGGATCTTTTGACACTTGAAGGGTTGTGGAAGCTCATATAGCTGTAGTATTATTGAAATGTCTCAACACAGAAAATTATTTCACTATTTTTATTAAAATTAAATGCAAAAATACCTACTGTATTTAACAGGACATACACGTATAACAGCTACCAACACTACAGCAGTGGTTCTCAACTGGTTTTACTTCAGGATCCAGATTTTACATTGGACATCAAGTTGCTACCCACCACAGTCAATAACGTAACCTGACATCTGAGATATAACACTTGCTCTGCCCACCACAGTCTTTCAGAATCAATCTTAACACTACAGCAATTTTACCATTCACCATATGACACACATACATAAAAATGTCTTTATAATCCAGACTGTAGATTTACTCCAACCCCTACAATTTATTAGAGCTGCTGAATCATCCATTAGCAATCCTATTTTTTTTTTTTTTTTTTTTTTTTTTTTTTTAATAATGACTGTGAAATACAATGGCATTATAATGATCAGCTGACTAACCTTCACTTCCCATTCACTAGCAGGAGATTAATAATGCAAGCAGAAGGCCACCCATCAGCAGTGTAGCTAATGGTCTTGATCTGAACAGATCTGGACTTAACTCTGACTTCATTTCAGTTATAAACGCACAAACACACTCTCATTCACTCACACCAGTGTCATAACGACTTTGGTGTCCTTAATAATGGTTCCGCGTGTTAAGCCGTATCCAGCAGAGCTTGTCGGGTTTGATTCATGGACATTAATTGATGGGCCAAATGTTGCCGGCTTTCCACCCGGGTGATAATGCCCGGTCAAAGTTGCCTTTGTGAAGTCTCTCACAGTCTGTTTAAGAAAGCTCGGAAGATTTATCATCCAATGGGTGGAGCTTTCTCCATTCACTGGTGGCCATTCCCGCTTTGGAGAGCAATAAATAATGCATGGAGGTTGGAATGTATGGGCTGCTTTTATCAAAGGCACTAGTCCAGAATTTAATTTCAGAGCTGTTCTTACTGTGGCAAGGCCTTGGACACCATTTCAGTTTATAGACTAAATGACACTTGTCAGTTGTAATTCTGTGTACAACTCTCTTGTCTGAGAGTGTACCTAAATATTCTAAAGCAAACAAGACAATACTCTAATAAACATTAAAATGCATAGCAAATATACATATAGGGTAATATAGTGAAATGTTAATTAGATTTGAACTTTGATTTACTTTTAATATTTAAATTATATTATATTCATTCACAAAAGCTATTATAACTAATTTATATTAATTTGACTACTGAAGCCAAGTAAATCAAAATTAAATAATTACATAAGATAAAAAAAATAATAATAATAAAAAAAAAATGTTGATACGATAAGCAATCAAAAGTTATAGCATTACAAAAATTATTTATCATAGTGTCCAAAAACATTTCCGTGTGTCCAAAAGCCTCTCCAAACAAATAAAACATAAAAAATTGTGTGGGCTCGTTTGAAAGATAATCACCTCCTCTAAATAATGGTATATGATATTTTATGTCCCGTTTCTGTTTCATAAAGTTATATGCAAAAACACAGCATAAAAGTATAATTTTGTCTGTGAGTAAAACAAACAGGCTTGTTGTATGCTACTCTTTGAGAGCTTTCCAGCAACATATGATACATGGCTATTTGATCAGCTTGATGTTTTTACTGATTACAATAATGTGTACAGTGCATTGTTTTATTTATTTATTTATAATTTTTTTTAATAAATTATCAAAACCGAACGCTTCTGATTTGTCTGCAAATTTCAAAGCACTTGTTCAGTTTTGGTCATAATCCCTACATGTATTGGAAAGTAGAGCTTCTAAGCTTTAAAACAATACCTATTTTGTGTTGGTCAAGACTGTAGTTATTAATATTTAGACTTTTTTTTTTCCTTGCGGGCCCGCCGCTTCAAGGGTTAAATATATAATGATTCAGTTTTGAGTAAATTGGTTCTCTGTGTTTGTCTGCCTTCTTTTCACATTTTTACCACCCCTGTTAGGCCTCAAAATACTGCCTAGGTAGGCATCTAACTAGGATTTGGAACGGACATCATGTTCAGTTTGTGCCTAGGAAACCAACACCAAGTATTTGCCTTTGCAAGCTCTGTAATTCCTAAAAATATGATTCACTTTGGAAAATGCAATAAACACCGCTTCCTCTTGTCTTGTAGAGGGTGTCTGTGAGATCTGGCTGACCAGTGAAGACACGGGGGCATATGGCAGAGATATTGGTACTGACCTGCCAACTCTGCTCTGGGAACTGGTGAAGGAGATACCGGAGGGAGCAATGCTCCGTCTGGGCATGACCAACCCCCCATATATCCTGGAACATCTGGAGGTAAGTGTTGATTATAAGACCAATAGTGAAATTTAAAGAAAATAGTACATGCCTCCCATCATGCATGCCACCATTAATACCTTGCAGTAAGTGAATTATGATTTATGTATGTATTTATTTATTTATTTTTCAGTTGCAGGGCAGTTCATTAATAAGGAAGTATGCAATTTGGATGTTAAATTGTGCCTATTTCAGTTTCATATACAGAGAAAGCAATGAATAAGCCATTGTATGTCGAGTTCCCGAAAAATGTGGCTCTGTGGCACTCAAATCAAACCAGTTGTGTGTGTTTAGGGTGGATTTATTTGTTTGTTTGAAAACCAAACAACTAAAGTGTATGCATATCCCATACTTGTGTGTCTTTTAGTCACATTGGACTTCTGTGAATAGGCCTTCCGTGTCAGTTATGCCCTTACAGTGGTTTTCTGGCACAGTAGATTAAAAATGCAGTCCCTTATGTCCAGTCCTCCCAACTTAACACCACAACCTCATTCCCATCATTTAAAAACAATACCCAGAATGCAGTATTCCCCCTTTGAGCCCCAGATGCCGAGGACACCCGTAATCCCTTAGACAGCAATGAGAAGTGCTGGGAGAAGCAGTTTTAATTTGCAGAGGGTTAATTGAGGTTGTAATTTCCCCCCTGCCCCTCCCCCATATGTATAGGTAACATTTATGCTCTGTTACATTCAAATTAAAAAGTGATGATTTTTTTTTTCTTTCCCCTAAATGAAAGGATATAACAATTAAATGCTAATTAGAAATGTAGCCACGCTTGTATACTTGCTGGGGGACAGTTATTTCTTTTTTTTTTATGTGCTAATTTGATTTTCATCTTCTGACTATTTGTCTTTATTTTATTTCCACACACTCAGCAAGTATTTTTAATTGCCTGCCGTTGCTTTGATGCGTCTATTTGTCTTCCGGAAAGCAGGAGAACATGTTTACTAGGTCACTTCTCATTTTTCTTTTCCTGAAGATTTGCAGTCTCTATTGATTTCCAGTACATGAACAAGTAAGATTGTAAAACAGTCTTTCACAACTGAGTGTGCCAGTCTTTAATGGGAGGTAAGAATAGTCTTGCTCTCAGTGCTCCATATATTGCGTCAGCTACTCTGTAAGAATGAGGCATAATGGTTTTCATTGGTGATGAAAATGCCAAGCGGAGTCTCAAGAGACGAGCATTCACTCTCCCCTCACGTGCAGACAGATGGGGTGAAACGACACTTCTTCTCAAAGCCTCACTTGCTCTTCCACCTGTCTCTCCTCTCACGGCTCATTCTTCCATTTTCTAAATATGTCACACTCTTAATGGTACACTCAACAATGGTGTAGGTTTTGTTAACACTACTTTGAGTAACTTTTACAGTCATTGTTTTATTTTAACACATTCCTTCTGGGTTTATTGTTATATGTGTGTATACACTCACCGGCCACTTTATTGGGTACATCTGTACATCATCTTATTCATGTGATTATCTTATCAGCCAATCATGTGGCAGCACTGTAATGTAAAATATCAATCAGATATGGGTCAGGAGCTTCAGTTAATGTTCACATCAACCATCAGAATGGGGGAATATCTGCATGATTTTTTACATTACGATGCTGCAACACAATTGGCTGATAAGATAAACGTATGAATAAGTAGATGTACAGGGTTACCCAATAAAGTGGCTGGTGAGTGTGTGTATGTGTGTGTATGTTATATATATATATATATATATATATATATATATATATATATATATATATATATATATATATATATATATATATATATATATATATATATATATATATATATATATATAGATTACCTTGCTTGTAGTGAAGAACATAAATAGAAGCATATTCACAAGTGGATTCAGACTTTTGAACCTCACTGTATATCTTACCCATCTTGCTTTCTACCTCCCCCATGAACTGCCTCTTAAATGCTTTTTAGTGCTGGAGAGGTTTTGCAGGGGTGGCAAATTATTCTGTGATTTGGGAGGTTAAAGTTGCATCTGTGAGAGCTGTCTTACAGTCTTTCGGAGGACTCATTTAGCAGCATTAGAGGTGCTTATAAGAACATGTGTGATTTATAGACACTCTGCCTCAACGTTTTGAAATGACAAAAGCACCTGTCAAACAGGAGTGGTACTGATTACAGTGCTCTGCTGGTGTGTGTGTGTGTGTGTGTGTGTGAGAGAGAGAGAGAGAGAGAGAGAGAGAGAGAGAGAGAGAGAGAGAGCCTTCCATGTAATTTACAAAGCTAGAATGTTGTCTAATCTGAAGAAAAAGTGAGTGGTACTTGCCTGTTCAAAACTCACCATCAAAATGCTAGGGTGTTATGGGTGGTTACTAGCGCGCTGCTTTGTATTTGCTAAGATGTTGAAAGTAGTTTTTAGCGTATCTCTATACAGTTTCTAGGGTGTTCTTGGGGCTGCTAAGTCACTTAATGGTTAGTTGTGTCAAAAAGAGCCCGTCCCCAATTCTCTATAAAAGTATATAATATATATATATATATATATATATATATATATATATATATATATATATAATAACATGCTATAAGATGCTATTCTTCTCACCACAATTGTACAGAGTGGTTATCTTAGTTACCGTAGACTTTGACCATTCTCTGTTGACCTCTCTCATCAACAAGGCATTTCCATCTGCAGAACTGCTGCTCACTGGATGTCTTTTTGTTTTGTTTTTGGCATCATTCAGAGTAAATTCTAGGGACTGTTGTGTGTGAAAATCCCAGGAGATCAGCAGTTACAGAAATACTCAAACCAGCCCATCTGGCACCAACAATCATGCCACGGTCCAAATCACTGAGATCACATTTTTTCCCCATTCTGATGGTTGATGTGAACATTAACTGAAGCTCCTGACCCGTGTCTGCATGATTTTATGCACTGCATTGCTGCTACACGATTGGCTGATTAGATAATCACATGGATGATTGTTGGTGCCAGATGGGCTGGTTTGAGTATTTCTGTAACTGCTGATCTCCTGGGATTTTCACACACAACAGTCTTTAGAATTTACTCAGAATGGTCCAAAAAAAAAAAAAAAAAAAACATCCAATGAGCGGCAGTTCTGTGGATGAAACGCCTTGTTGA
The DNA here is from genome assembly GCF_019703515.2 of Myxocyprinus asiaticus. Lineage (NCBI taxonomy): Eukaryota > Metazoa > Chordata > Actinopteri > Cypriniformes > Catostomidae > Myxocyprinus > Myxocyprinus asiaticus. The sequence continues at coordinate 38,414,793 of NC_059359.1, forward strand.
TGAGAGAGGTCAACGGAAAATGGCCAAATTGGTTAGAACTGAAAAGGTCTACGGTAAGTCTCAGATAACCGCTCTGTACAATTGTGGTGAGAAGAATATCATCTCAGAATGCTATTCTGAGATGCGGGTTGGCACTGTTTTGGCGGCACGAGGGGGACCTACACAATATTTGGCAGGTGGTTTTAATGTTGTTGCTGATCGGTGTATACCAAAGTAGAAGGTCCTCTCTATGATTAATAGCATTTGTGTGATCTAACTGTGTATTTCACGGCTAATATGGCCCGGTTTTGTTTTTGTTGTTGATGATGGATAAACGTCTTAACTGGCTACTTCATCTTTTCATTTTGTACATCAGAGACATTACAATAATTATGATAATGTTTCATGAAATTTAGTCATTGGTAAACGTCCAATGATTCAAGTACCTCATCATTGATTCGATGATTGGGAACTTGAGCCTTGCTGATATTGCTGTGGGGGTACTTAAGGCCAAAAAGTTTTAAAAAAAACCAAAAAAAACACAGAAATATACTATCTGATAGATATATTTAAAATATATTGCCCCAATTCCAAAAGAGTTGCTCGACTGCATTTAAATACTTTAATTATGACTAGCTACATTCCGATGTCATTTCCTCAACACTGGTCTGTTGAACTGTAAACATTTTGCAAATGCAGTTTACACAAGGTCATTCGGACATTATTTGACCAGTCTTTAGCTCACCGCTCTTTTTTTTCTTAACGTTATCAAAGCTTCAGTTACCATTATTTTTTTCATTATGAAAAGCTGCACCCGGATCAAAGCACCTGAGCGTATGCTAACAGTGCAACGTTTCATTAGCTTACCATCACAGAGGCTGAGCCCTGACCTCCTTGTCAGCCAGCGGACACCTCCGTGCTCTAATCAGCACCCGCCCGCGGTGTAGCCTGTCAGCTGAGGGTGCTTCACCTGAGAGGAGACCAGTGAAAAGGGCACTACACCAAAGTGTACACTCAGATGGCAGTTAAGCGCTCTTGTTTTGCTCTTAGAAAGGATTGCCGTAATGAGGTGACTTCCCTGTGACCTCTTGAATTGAAGCAGGGACGAATTATATGGATGCTGGCCAACAATTAATCGACTCTTCAAAGGAAGAAAAATGTGAAGGCTAATGTGCTCTAACTAATGTTTTGAACAGAGTGAACACTTACTTGCAGCATGTGAGCGCATAATGTTCCAGCATATCAAATGGATGCTATTGGCCTGGAGGTCAAGGCTTGGATGGTGCTCGGGTATATAGATGGAGTTTGAGCTCTGTACTTGGACTTGGAGAGAGCTTGTGTCTAGTTTTAAAATATATAATTTGAGAGCCCTGTCCTTGGATTTTACACAGCTCTTATAGTATTCATGTATGGTGTTCCACGCTCCGTGGCAGGTTAAACGGCAGGTCATATTCCATGACTGTATAATGAAGGCGATACACTCCGGCTTTGGGAAACCTAAACTTTCAGCCAACCAAGTTGTTCCTTCATGAAATAAGATGACATCAAAGTCAGATTTGTGTAATCAGTAGCACATTAAGGTAAAAAGTCTAACCTGCAGCCAGAACTATGGAATGCTGAGCTGCTCTGCATTTAAATTGGGGTCCTGTCACACGCCCGCTTAGTTTATCAGACTGAATTTATCTGAATGGCCAAGACTCCTTACCTAGAGTAATACCACAGGATCTGGCACATAGGAAATGATTGTTCATTACTTAACAGATTGCATTCTTAGGATTCCTAGGAGAGTGTCCACTGTTTTTCTGCCTTTTTTTTTTTTTTTTTGTCCTCTTTAGTCCAAGCATTTCTAGTCATTATTGTTAATTTAGGGTTAGGGTCATGGATTAATCAATCAATCATTTCTTTATTTCTTTATTTAACAGAAGCACTGCTGCCTAAGTTCTAAACAAACTTAATACTTAAAACTATGACCTGCATACAATGTGGATTGAACTCCCTGTGAGAAAAAAAATAAATAAATAAATATATATATATATATATCATCACATAGTTGTTTGGCTCCTTTTTAAATCATAATGATAACAGAAATCACCCAAATGGCCCTGATCAAAAGTTTACATACCCTTGAATGTTTGGCCTTGTTACAGACACACAAGGTGACACACACATGTTTAAATGGCAATTAATGGTTAATGTCCCACACCTGTGGCTTTTTAAATTGCAATTAGTGTCTGTGTATAAATAGTCAATGAGTTTGTTAGCTCTCACGTGGATGCATTGAGTAGGCTAGATACTGAGCCTTGGGGAGCAGAAAAGATCTGTCAAAAGACCTGCGTAACAAGGTAATGGAACTTTATAAAGATGGAAAAGGATATAAAAAGATATCCAAAGCCTTGAAAATGCCAGTCAGTACTGTTCAATCACTTGTTAAGAAGTGGAAAATTCGGGGATCTCTTGATACCAAGCCAAGGTCAGGTAGACCAAGAAAGATTTCAGCCACAACTGCCAGAAGAATTGTTCGGGATACAAAGAAAAACCCACAGGTAACCTCAGGAGAAATACAGGCTGCTCTGGAAAAAGACGGTGTGGTTGTTTCAAGGAGCACAATACGACGATACTTGAACAAAAATGAGCTGCATGGTCGAGTTGCCAGAAAGAAGCCTTTACTGTGGCAATGCCACAAAAAAGCCCGGTTACAATATGCCCAACAACACCTTGACATGCCTCACAGCTTCTGGCACACTGTAATTTGGAGTAACGAGACCAAAATAGAGCTTTATGTTCACAACCATAAATGCTATGTTTGGAGAGGGGTCAACAAGGCCTATAGTGAAAAGAATACCATCCCCACTGTGAAGCATGGTGGTGGCTCACTGATGTTTTGAGGGTGTGTGAGCTCTAAAGACACGGGGAATCTTGTGAAAATTGATGGCAAGATGAGTGCAGCATGTTATCAGAAAATACTGGCAGACATTTTGCATTCTTCTGCACGAAAGCTGCGCATGGGCGCTCTTGGACTTTCCAGCACGACAATGACCCTAAGCACAAGGCCAAGTTGACCCTCCGTGGTTACAGCAGAAAAAGGTGAAGGTTCTGGAGTGGCCATCACAGTCTCCTGACCTTAATATCATCGAGCCACTCTGGGGAGATCTCAAACGTGCGGTTCATGCAAGACGACAAAGACTTTGCATGACCTGGAGGCATTTTGCCAAGACGAATGGGCAGCTATACCACCTGCAAGAATTTGGGGCCTCATAGACAACTATTACAAAAGACTGCACGCTGTCATTGATGCTAAAGGGGGCAATACACAGTATTAAGAACTAAGGGTATGCAGACTTTTGAACGGGTCATTTCATTTTTTTCTTTGTTGCCATGTTTTATGATTGTGCCATTCTGTTATAACCTACAGTTGAATATGAATCCCATAAGAAATAAAAGAAATGTGTTTTGCCTGCTCATGTTTTCTTTAAAAATGGTACATATATTACCAATTCTCCAAGGGTATGCACATTTTTGAGCACAGCTGTGTATGTATATGTGTGTGTGTGTGTGTGTGTGTGTGTATATATATATATATATATATATATATATATATATATATATATATATATTATTTATTTATTTATTTTTTTTCCAATTTTGAATGCCCTATTCCCGCTGCTTAGTAGGTCCTCGTGGTTACTCACCTCAATCTGGGTGGCGGAGGACAAGTCTCAGTTGCCTCTGCTTCTGAGACCGCATTTTCAATCCGCACATCTTAACACGTGGCTCATTGTGCATGACACCGTGGAGACACTGCATGTGGAGACTAATGCTATTCCCCGCGATCCATGCACTTCTTACCACACGCCGCATTGAGAGCGAGAACCACTAATTGCGACCACGAGGAGGTTACCACATGTGACTCTACCCTCCCTAGCAAACGGGCCAATTTGGTTGCTTAGGAGACCTGGCTGGAGTCACTCAGCACACCCTGGATTCAAACTTGGGACTCCAGGGGTGGTAGTCAGCGTCAATACTCGCTGAGTTACCCATGCCCCAAAAGGAGAGGAAATTTTTTTTTTTTTTTTTTTTTTTTTTTTTTTTTGGTTACTTAGTTATCAAATACTTTAGAACAGGCCCCACCTTTGAGTTTGTTCCAACATCACTAAACAATGACAATGCAAACTTGCAAATGAAATGAAATAGAATAAAAGTGCAGACTACACTAAGAAAGATGCAGTCACTGAATTTAACAAACAGCCCTCAACACTGTGAGTAAATCACTTGCATATGCTACCAAATATTGCGCTATGCGACTAATAAATGTCTGTTATTAGCCACTGACTATAATTTAAATATTCAGAGGCACATTCACTAAACAGTTGTGCCACTTTTGTGTGTGGTATTTTAGAGCAAAAACATGTGTCTTATTCACTTACCACCCATTATCTGGTTTAACCAGGCGCAGTCAGCACTGAAAATGTGCTGCGTCTTAAGTATTTAAGTTAAGTCATTGCCATTCCTTTGCATGCAAACATGCCTCCTTTCTATGTAAACTATGCTTATTATAGATTGTACTTTATTCACAAAAATTGCCTGGCACAATTTTGATCGCACTATTACTATTATTAATTATTACTAATTAATTTTATTTAAGAGATATTTGTGTACATTTTCAATCGATCATATCAGCAGTTATTCATAAAATGATGGAGAAGAGTTTTATAACCTGGCATATATCCAGAGTTTATTTTGGTTAAACATTTTCACGAACTGTTTTTAGAAAATGCTCTATTTTACAGCATGACTTCAGACAAGTGTAATGTGTCTGTTGGAAGGTAAAAAAAAAAATTAAATGCAATACTCTAGCTTTTAGAGTTGAATTTGAGAACTTGTACAATAAATATTTTAAAACATTAATTATAATCATACATTGCACGGATGAGCGAGAAACCACCACGCGACTTCTTTCTTGTTAATGTGCGCTCCGCTCCACTCATTAAACCGTAAACATTTGCTTCTTGTATTGCCGGTACTCTTAGAGAGACAGTACAATTGTAGTGCTTGTTATACATATCAATGTAAATACAATGTAAATTCTTATAAATTGTGCAAAATATGCATATAAACTAATATGTAACAAAATTTAGTAATCCGGTAAGTGTAATAAATGTGTAAATATATAAATACTTTTGATACAGCACCACTTAAATGTTATATGTGGAATTACATTTTCTTTAATAGATTCCATCCTTGTGAATATTTTGTTAAAAAATGTGTATGAAATGTCAAATGAAGGTTTTTATACAGTAAATGCAATATCATAGCATTATATAAATTGATCAAATGTGAAATGTGTACATTTTTAAAAAGCTAAAATGTGATTACAGTTAAGAAATATGAAATTAACTATACACTCTCACATACTATAGCACATGAAGTCATATATGTGAATGTTATATACAGTATATGTGAAGATGCTTCCTTCCCAGTTTGTTTAATATCTTTTTCATTTGCTTTACCCTTGCTTGCCAAAATTCAGGCGTGTAAAAACAAAAATATACTAGCCAATGGCGACAAAACACTCTAACTCTCATCCAATGTGCACTATCCTCTTTTTCTGGCCTTTAATCTAGAAAGAGATGAGTTCAGTCAATTATAGCACAGACACAGGGGAGTCTGCTGCAATTTGTATTTGGAGCGGTCGCTAATTTCATCCCAAACACAGACCATTTTCATTTTAATGAATCTCCTGAGACTCTTTGTCCATTAGGGGCTTAATTTACCATTGTAAGGACAGTAGACAGGATTTATGCAATGAAAATCTGTTCAATCTGTTTGTGAGTTAGGGACTTGCAGGTTAAAGCTGTTTGTCTGACTTTAGATCCATAGAAACACCTGGCAAATGGAAGAGCACAGTGAGTCTAATGAATGCAGTGGAACAAAATAATAGTTTCCCCCTATACTGTATATATGCAGTATATGTGAAGATGCGTCCTTCCCAGTTTGGAATACTGGAAAACCTTATTGAGTTGGAGCTAATGGGTTCTTGGATGTAGAGTCATTTTTAAGCAGCTTGTGGCCAGCTTGTGTTACACACATTGGGTCTCATTCACTAATGAATGTGTATAAGTTAGACCTTAGACTAAAACATGAAAAATTCAGGGACTTAGTGCAGCTTAAAGAGACCAAGAGCAGTCAATTTGTGATCAATTAGATGGTGTTGTTATTTAGTTTAGGGGTGGGATTATCTGAGATCAATTCTGCCATAATACGAGACTACGTACAGTTTTTTACGGATGTGCACAGAAAAGGTACTCATTTAACATTTTCGCTGTATTTGCATCAGGTGCTTATGCAGATAAATTTGTTTGTACACTTGTTCTTATGTTTATGATTTTGGAATATTCTAAAAGATGGAGCACATGTTCATGCCCAAACCTTCTCCATATAGGGACTTTCCAACTGAAATTTTGTGGGGCGTTTCATTTGATTTGGTCCTTATTTTATCTTAAATAAAAAATAAATACAATAATAAAATAAGTAAATAAATGTAAGAGGTGTAAGTTTTCTACATAATTTCTCCTCTAGTTAATGTGACCCACTGACTTTTGTTTCCTTTCATCCATCTTCTAATCATTATGCCAGCTGTTCGGTTTGACTTTCTCTATTGGGAGAATTCGGTTGTTCTACAGGTGTGAAAAGAGAAGCTTTTATGGCAAAATGACACCTCTCCCAAGATACACCCTTAATCACCAGGGAACTGTTTCTGTGTGTGCATGTGTGTATGTCTGTACGTGTGTCACAACACAAGAGCTTTCTCTATTAATTGGGTTTCACTCTCACATAGCACCTGTCAGACCTCTCCTCTCTAATCCTGTGGGGTCTCATCTTCTCTAAGTCTTCGACTTGTCAACTTTCACAACTTGTTATGGGAACAGTCACATGTTTTGAGTCCTTTATTGTTGAAATTAGATCTAACTTCCTCCTGTTACCCCTCTACCACCAGAAGCATCCGAAGCATTGTATTCAGTTGTGATCACCTCAGCAATTCAGGCGTGAAAAGTCTTGGACATATCCGCAAATTTGCTGTTATTCCTCCTCATTCGAAAAATAAATTCAAGTCAGCTGGCCTGTAACCAAGGGAGTTTGGGTTAAGGAACAATAGTTTTAGAGGAAAACAGACGAAAATATACATTTTCATCTCTGCATAAGCTGCTTTGATGGCAGGATTGTTTATACTCTTGAAGGGGTGGGGTTAAAACTGACAACCACTTGCATACATCAGCAGAGCAGTGTCAGTCATTTCACTAGAAGTGCAAGTTATAATTAAAACAAGTTTAATTAAAGATTACAAGGTATATATATATATATATATATATATATATATATATATATATATATATAAATTAAAAATTATGCATGGATGTATCGTTCATAATATGACCAGTGTCATGTATTAATCAAATAAATAGGGTCAATTTTGATTGCATGCAGACTTCAAAATCTGTTTTCCATATCAGTAATATCAGACCAAAACCGATAATTGGGTGCAGCTTGTACCGATATGCTTACTGATATATTGTGCATTGCTAATTATTATATATACGCTACCAGGCTAAAGTTTGGACACATTTATCAGAATTGTCAAACTTATGATCTAAATACCAGTGCTGTTATTCAATTATTATTATTATTATTTTTCACGATTAATCACATACATTTTTATTTTATTTTTTATAGTTAATCACAAATTGCAGGTTTTGAAAGTGCTGAAATCTGACACTATATATATATACAGTTGTGCTCAAAAGTTTGCATACCCTTGGAGAATTGGTAATATACAGTATGTACCATTTTTAAAGAAAACATGAGTGAGCAGGCAAAGTCTGCATACCCTTAGTTCTTAATACTGTGTATTGCCCCCTTTAGCGTCAATGACAGCGTGCAGTCTTTTGTAATAGTTGTCTATGAGGCCCCAAATTCTTGCAGGTGGTATAGCTGCCCATTCGTCTTGGCAAAATGCCTCCAGGTCATGCAAAGTCTTTGGTCGTCTTGCATGAACCGCATGTTTGAGATCTCCCCAGAGTGGCTAGATTATATTAAGGTCAGTAGATTGTGATGGCCACTCCAGAACCTTCACCTTTTTCTGCTGTAACCACTGGAGGGTCAACTTGGCCTTGTGCTTAGGGTCATTGTCATGCTGGAAAGTCCAAGAGCGTCCCATGCGCAGCTTTCGTGCAGAAGAATGCAAATTGTCTGCCAGTATTTTCTGATAACATGCTGCATTCATCTTGCCATCAATGTTCACAAGATTCCTTGTGCCTTTAGAGCTCACACACCCCCAAAACATCAGTGAGCCACCACCATGCTTCACAGTGGGGACGATATTCTTTTCACTATAGGCCATGTTGACCTCTCTTCAAACATAGCGCTTATGGTTGTGACCATAAAGCTCTATTTTGTTCTCGTCACTCCAAATTACAGTGTGCCAGAAGCTGTGAGGCGTGTCAAAGTGTTGTCGGGCATATTGTAACCGTGCTTTTTTGTGGCATTGGTGCAGTAAAGGCTTCTTTCTGGCAACTCGACCATGCAGCTCATTTTTGTTCAAGTATCGTCGTATTGTGCTCCTTGAAACAACCACACCACCTTTTTCCAGAGCAGCCTGTATTTCTCCTGAGGTTACCTGTGGGTTTTTCTTTGTATCCCCAACAATTCTTCTGGCAGTTGTGGCTGAAATCTTTCTTGGTCTGCTTGACCTTGGCTTGGTATCAAGAGATCCCCGAATTTTCCACTTCTTAATAAGTGATTGAACAGTACTGACTGGCATTTTCAAAGCTTTGGATATCTTTTATATCCTTTTCCATCTTTATGAAGTTCCATTACCTTGTTACGCAGGTCTTTTGACAGTTCTTTTCTGCTCCCCATGGCTCAGTATCTAGCTTGCTCAATGCATCCACGTGAGAGCTAACAAACTCATTGACTATTTATACACAGACACTAATTGCAATTTAAAAAGCCACAGGTGTGGGAAATTAACCTTTAATTGCCATTTAAACCTGTGTGTGTCACCTTGTGCGTCTGTAACAAGGCCAAACATTCAAGGGAATGTAAACTTTTGATCAGGGCCATTTGGGTGATTTCTGTTATCATTATGATTTAAAAAGGAGCCAAACAACTATGTGATAATAAATGGCTTCATATGATCACTATCCTTAAATAAAAGACAGTTTTTTTTGCATGATCAGTCATATTTTCAAAATCAATGCCAAAATCTAACAATTTCTGCCAGGATAGGCAAACTTTTGAGCACAGCTTTATATATACTTTTTTTCTTAACAAAATGCATTTATTTCCATTTTAGGAAAAAATCCAAAAAAACAATATGCAATATTCATTAACTTTTCACAAACAAAGCCTTTCACAGTATAAAGATAGAAATACACTAAAATAGCACCAATTCAAGTTACATTAAACATTTCCCAAAGTCTAAGTTGGAGTTTGACTAATTGAAATAACTAGTACCCCCACTGGCTGCATGTTCATTGCAATGCACATTAAATCTCTTAAACTCTCATCCTCCACTATATTAATCTGCCGGTAGACTTTCCTATAGCAATTGTGAAGCTGTATTCATGATTTGTGCCAATGCCAGCGTCGAGCACTACTTTGAACTCACCATGAAAAGCACTTGCAGACAAAAATAAGTCTCATTTTGCTTTTTGGTGATAGTTAAGGTTTGGTGTGCTTCTGTGGTAATTTAAATGTGCCTTACATAGGCTGAAAAATACTTGATTTCTATCACAAGTCCCATCTGGGCTTGTTTTGAACATCAAATAGTGCTAAGAGCTCTTTTCTCCATTTTTTCCATCACTGACAGGGAAGCGCTGTCAGAGAATCTTTTATTTACTGAAATAACAACCTCCGTGGCTCTATCATGGAAGAGAGTGTAACAGTCAACTAGTGTGTTACGACCAGTTGCATGTTGTTGTAATAATGGTAAATATGTTAATCTTGATTAAGTAAAATGAACGCATTAAACTTTTTAAATTATTTCCATGTGTTAACGTGTTGATTCTGACAGCTCTGCTAAATACTTTTTTTTTCTTAGAGGTGCACTCAGTATGTTTTTGTTCACGTCATCTTGGGCTTACACAGTCAGCTAGGGGCATGGATGCAGAATTATTCAAACAATAATTTTGAGTTGCTGATGTCATTGTAGGAAATCACTGTTCACAGTCAGCCATGATTCAATTAATCAGCAAGTGAAAGTGTCCAATAGCAGGACAGTTACTTACATGGCAGTGGTCCTGAGGCGGTCCTTACATGGCAGCCCCCACAAGGGGACACTCTCCATGTAGAATAAAACAGCTTTTTTAAGGTTACTGATATGAACAGAGTCTTTATTTTATGTGAATGTCATGATGTTATACATACATATACAAAACTTTTTTTTTTTTTTTTTTTTTTTTATGAGGAAAAAAAATACTGAGTGCACCTTTTAAATGCTTGAAAACATTCATCCGCACTGTTGAGATAGATGGAGGTTGTCATTTATAGAAAAGCTTTTACCCTTGTAAATGGGAACCGGGAATGTACCGGCAGCAGTCAGTCGTTGACTGCTTTGCGCTACGTGTGCCAAATAGAGTTCTGTAGTACCTCGAGGACATTATTTTTTTCACTGAATGAATGACATTTTAATGGATTAATTATCTTCCGCAATGCAAAGTGAGAGTAGATTTTTGAAAGTGAGTTATCTATTCAACAGATCGTCTTTAATCTGATTGGAAATGAACCCTGAAGCAATGACCAGTGTGCATGTGTAAGACAGTGATATCGTCCTCCAATTCCTGAATGGTGAGATATAGGAGACATTATCCTTTTTAGTGCAATCTATTTCTTATTAATCCTCCCAGCAGGCCAAAGGTCCTGAACTGAACATTGAAGAATGATCAAGTCATCCTGGAGAGACTAACCCTGAGACCAACAAGGCTCATCATTATATTGAGTGCATTTGCGGCAATATATATATATATATATATATATATATATATATATATATAATATTATTTTATATATTATTACAGTCACGAATATTATTATTATTATTATTATTATATATATATATATATATATATATATATATATATATATATATATATATATATATATATATATATTTTTTTTTTTTTTTTTAATACTATATGAAATATATACGACCAAGCCATTAGGGAAGTGCTTGCACATGTATGCTTTTTATTGATATTAGGGATGTGTCAGGGTGGTTGACTAGGCATCTAACAACTGACTAGTCGATTAGTGGGGTCAACTACTAGCATTAATTCTTTAGTGGTGGTGGTGGTTTTAATGGGAGACTCGATTCAAAAATTGATTGAAAGACGCAACTTCTTAGAGTTTTTGCATGATAATAACTTGCTGTGCTTAATAACGAATGACAGTCAGCACAGTAAAACCCTCTGCAAGAAGTTTGGTCTCTGTAAGGCTTACGTTTTAGTATTTTTATGTGCTGTTGTGACAGCAAAACACCAAATCACTGAGCCTTATTGGGTTCATGTAAACACAGGAGCCTAATTATACATTATTATCCTGTACACTGACTAGTCGTTCAAACAACCAACTGACTAGCCGATTCTAAAAAATAAAAAAATAAAATGGTAGTTTTGCAGTCTCAGAACAATATGTGATCAAACAAGAGATATATAAATACAAAATAAACCTGTTTGCTTTGTAACAGGTTTGAGTTGGAGTCACACAAGTATGGCCTCAGTGTGAATCTGGGTCTCATTACTGAATGTCTGATTCTTGGCCTCGTTACTCTGTGGATTGTTCTGGTTCTTGGTCTTGACCTATGGTCTTGAAAGAGATCACAATCATGAAGCCTATAATAAAATAAGAAAATTGTCCTTGATCCATTGAGATTGTACATTAAACTATAATGTAACTTTCAGAAATCAAAACTTCCTTCTCAGTCCAAACAACGTTCTCATACATTCTAATAATTTTAAGCTAGTTCAATTGTGATAAGTAATTAAAAGCAGCAATAATTTAATTTTTTCACATTTTAATCTTTACTTGCAACCATTTAACTTTACTGAACATTTTAAGTTCACTCATTGTGAAGACCACAGGAGATCCTGAGTTTTGAGTAAAACCATTATTTTATTACACTGGGGGAATGGTTTTCCTCAGTTATTGTTTAGTTGATTGAATTTGGATAGCAAGTTAATTGTTGACATTGAATTGTGTTTTTGGTAATTTGAAATAGCCCTATAGCCTTGGTCTCTGTCTGGTTCTCGAGTGCAAGTTTGGTCTGTACCTGGGTCTTAAAGGGTCTGGTATTGGTCATGGTCTAATAAGGTCTGGTCTAGGCTACAAGTCTGCTTTGCAAATGGGTGCATTGAAGCTACAGCATATTATAGTTTTGTGCAATAAGATGTTATAGTTATTTAGCTTATTTATTTGTTGAATATTCGTTAGTCACCATGTTTTGTACTTTGCATCCATATATCCCTCTAAATGCCTCTGATCAGGGTCATGTGAACATAACGGAGCCTAATTATACATTTTTATCCTTAACACAGACTATTCCACTAATCATTCAAACAACCGACTGACTAGTCGATTATGAACATTGGTAGTTTTGCACATCCCTAGTTATGGTAAAGAAACAAACTCACAATTAGCATCCTCACATCACCCATCTTGGTGATAGTATCCTAAATTGACATATCTTGTTTCAGAAACTGTAATATTATATACAGTATGGCCTCTTTGAAGAATTTCTTGTTTTAATACACCTTTTTTTTTTTTTAGCTTGTCTTACCTGGTGAGTCTGTTAACTATCAGACCAATTGGCTCTGTGTGTTTCACCGTGCCGATTGCTTTGGTTATATTTGATCAGAGGAAGATGAAAGCACAGCTCCTTTTCCCCGCCTCTCCTGCACAGACTGATCCCTCTGAACCACAGCAGGATGTCAGTGTTACGTCAGAGCCAGTCTGGGTAAAGCAGAGCCTGGCTGACCTCTTGGATGTGTGCTGCCACACTGCTGACAGATTAATTTCATCAGCTCTGATCCATCTGGGCTCACATTCCCAAAGTAGAACGTGAATTTGCTGTTTCACACTCAGTTTTGCTCATGGAACATTCTTTCAAAATCACTATGGACGGACATGGAAAAATCAGCTACCGGATTAAGTCACAGAAGATGCTTTGTAAAATGGTCCTGCTGTTGACACACAAGTAAAAGCTTTTCAACAAGCGCTCTTTTATCAGATTTGAATGGACCATGTAACATAAAACATGTTATTTCAAAGCTAGTTGTCCCCTTTGTGTTGTTACTTTCACATACTCTACAGCAATAAAATCAGAATGGAGTCTGAGAGGCAGCCTAGCTGTATTCATTGGTCTTCTTAAGATATAGGGCTAGTATAATGTCTTTTAGTAAAGTGTTATGGCCTGGCCTTCGGGATTAGCTCTGGCCACTATATGGGAATGTACAGTCATTAGCAGGTTTCCGCAGCATGTTACGGGCGGCTGATAAATGAGTCTCACAGGCTTGAGAGAGAAATAGGGAAAGACGGCGGCCCGCCTCTGTATAAATCTTTTCTCGCCTTGCCCCGTTCGACTGGCAGTTAGCTCGAATGCCATCTGCCAGCGCCACTCCCCTTTAGCACGTACATGCACACAGGATTGGTTGATTGGAATCATGGGAAGCCCCTTATTGTCTGTCTCTAATGAGGTCCCAGCACATATTAGCATGGCCACATAAATGAATATTTTTCCTTGAGTAAATAACATGCATATTAAATTATATTGCTTTGGGCTACAAGGTGCAGATCTTTCAGAAAGCCAGAGAAACATGATGAATAATTAGAAGTTTTTAATTAACAGTTTATCATTTATTCAGCTATCACAGTCTGATCAGATGCAGAGCAATTTCTGTATTTGGTCTGAAATTAAAGCTGTTTATGGCTCTTTTCTAATCCCCCCTTCCGCATTTAAGATGATGAATTAAAGCTAAGGTTTTTTGAGTGCATTCCAATAAGACTGCCAATATAATGATATGCATGCATTTAAGAATGAGTGATGGACTTAGAAGGGGTGGTTGCTTTATTTATCCATGTATTTTATGTGGTTTGTGAATTGCAGCGTATTATTATTGTCCTATGTTGTACTGTGCTCTGAGATCTCATGATCTCATGTTTTAAGCCTGCATGTCGTAGGTCACTGTTTTACATATTTAATAGTATATTTGATGGGCTGGAGGGCCAAATCTGAAGAAACAGACATGTTTTGGATAACGATTTTATTTATTTGTTTATTTATTTTAATGAAGGTCTAGTATTAATCACGTGTACTCTCAATTTACTGAAACATACCTCCTGCAGGGGACCCAGAGACTGAGCCGCATGCTATACTTCCTGATTTAAGAGTGAAAACCTGAGCTTTTCCTGTTGGGACCAGCTGGATATTCTCTTATGCTTTGCCAATAAGGCCATTACTGTTTGATCAAACATCGATTATAGCTGTTTATTTTATTTGGAGTACACCGTTCACACATATTTTACTTTGTATTGAGCTAAAAATCAAACCGAGGTTAAAGCCACTTTTCTATTTGTTTAGTTGATTTCTTATTTTGCTACAACATCATCTCACATTTGTTTCAGCTTTTTTCCCCTCTTCCTCTTTAATCTCCCTTTTCAATATGCCCTTTCCTTTCCTGCCCTGCCCTGCCCTGTCCTGCCCTGCCCTGTCCTTTTCTTTATGTTTTTCTTTCCTTCCCTCTGCCCTTTCCCCTTCCACTCCCTTCTTGTCTCTTTTCCTTCCCATTAATTTCCCTCACGTCTTTATTTTCCTCTTTCCTTTCCGTTTTCCCTTTCTCTTCCTTTTCCCTTTTTTTTTCTCTTCGTTGTTTCCCTTCTCTTCCTTTCCCATTTCTCTCCCCCTTCCCTTCCCTTCCCTTCACCTTCTCTTTCTTTTTCTTACTCTTTCCCATTTCTTTCCCTCATCCATTTTATTTCCCGCTTTCATTTCTCTCCCCTTCTCTTCCCCTGTCCTTACCTTCATCATCGTCCTGTCCTCTTCTCTCCTTTTCTTTCCTCTGCCCCTTTCCTTGTCTCCTTTCCTTCCTATTCATTTTCCTCGTCAGCTTCCTTTTCCTCTTTCCTTTTAGTTTTCCCCTTGTCTTCCCTTTCCTTGTTTCTTCATCTTTTCATCTCCCTCTTATTTCCCTTCTACTTTATTTTCCTCTTTCTCTTCTGTTGTTTCTTCCCTTTATTTTCCATTTACTATCCATTATCTTCCTTTTTCCACATAACCATGATTTATTTATTTATTATTATTATTATTATTATTATTATTATTATTATTATTATATTGTAATTTTCCTGACCTCTAGACTGATATGTTTTATCGTAGACTAAACCATTTCAAATCTCACATGAGCCACTCTCACCATGGCCATGCCGTGTTTTGTGGCGACCCTCTCGTGTGTGCGATGTGACGTATCATGCTAATTCAGTGAGATATTGTCCATATCCCAGTGCAAGTGGGCCCAATCTATCTCCACTGCTAATCAGTCACTATTCTTTAAACTAATTAATTATTTTAATTTTGATCCTCTGATGTAGAACCCCATGCAGAGAGGCACAAGAGAGCCAGATGAGGTGGGCTGAGGAGGGAGTGAGCATTTGGTGGGTTTCACTAACACAATGGATTTAATTGTGACGATAACCGCAATCAACAATTTATCTTAAAAATAAAAATAAATGTTATGCCTTCCCAATTTGGAATTATGATGTTTTTAAATGGTGATTACATTGTCTGCCAGACAGCTGTAATATCCTAACAGCTTTATTTCTCTGAGCTGAATCTGTTAACATCAGGAAATGAATTCAGCTCAGTTTTGGTACTCTGTCTGTATTTCCATATCTATCTTATTTGTATATGCATTCAGCGCTTTGTCTTTTTGGTTGAATGTGCATATATGATTTGGTTTACAGCCAGTTGCTACTGAAAGGTTATTTAGTTGTTAATGATTAACCTTAAAAATGGGTTGCCAACCAAAAATATTCCGGCTGCATTTTAGCCGTCATACTCAGGGTTCTCTTTGGATGTCTGCATTTAGGTCTCTGTTGTTTATTGTTAATGTTAGCTGACCTGAGGCCTGTACCATGAAGCCGGTTTCGGTGGCTAGCCAGGTAAGTTTTAGATTAGTTTGCCTCAACCCCAGGTTTTAGGTACCATGAAAGTTGGTGGGCTTTTAGCGGTGTTCATCTCCATAGTAGCTTACGCTACATGGCTAACCTGCTCCGTAGCAGGTTTCGTTCTGGATTACAGATCGCTTACAGATGCTGAACCAATCAGCTGTGAGTAAAATGACATCTCTGATGCAATCAAGTCACTCCCCCGTGTCTCTTAAAGCACACTTTACAAATAAAATCTTAGAAATCCACAAAATTGACTCTTCATGATAAATTATTTATTTTAGAATCTAAATGTAGATTTTCAGCAGATAGAGTGTTGTATTTCATTTAAAAATGTAATTGCTTTTCATTTACCCTCTTTAGCCATAGCAAAAAATATCTTTAAAAATATAAACATAATATATTAGGTAATCTAAAAAACAGCCAGTAAGATGGATTAATATGATACCTGCAAAATAAATAATTAAACAAATAAATAAATAAATATTAAAAGCTCAAGATTGCTATGGAAATGGGTGAATGCCACCCAAACCCCTTCTTTCTTTCATGGACTCGAGATGAACATACAGTATTTTACTTCAAGTTATAATAATATAGACAATAAGCAGTACTCAAAATATGTCTTTTATAAAAAAGAACAAATACATCTTATTATTGCATACCAACTTTTTGCATACAGTATTCCAAGTGCTCACTTTTTAATTAATCAATAGTAGTCTTTTTTATGCTTTATTTATTTATTTATTTACAAATTGTACATCAAGAAAGAGAGAGAGAGAGAGAGAGAGAGAAATGGTTATTTTGAATAACCATATCGAATAACCATTCACAACATATTTGCTAAATAACATGTGTAATTCATTAATTTACATGTTATATTTTATTTCAAATAAAGTGGAAGGAAAGTTAAAGCATCACCTCCTTTTCTGTAAATATCAAATGAGACAGGACATAATACCTCGTATTTTAACATATTTTGTTCAAAAATCACTAATCTGAAGGAAACAATCTAAATTAATTTATAATATGTTGAAGCAAATCCCATATTTGTTCACAATCCAGACTTTTATTATTATAAAATAATACTTTCTCCATTTGGTATATTTCAGAAATCGTTTCTCTCAATCTTTGAAACTGCGGAGGTTCTGGTTTAAGCCAGTTTTTTGTAATCTGTTTAAAGCTGCTATTCTGATTACCCTAAATATATTTTGTTCTGATTTATTTCTTAAGTACAATGGCATTTTACCCAAAATAAGGTTTTCTGGATGTATTTCTATTGTGCAATTAAATATTAAATTAACATGTCTAATTATTTCATTCCAATAAGTTGTCAATTTAGAGCACCCATATAGAATTTGACTGTAATGAGCACTTATTTTCTCCACAATTTCTCCAACAAATCCCCTTTTACCATGCTGTTGTATTTACTTGAATAGCAGGTGCTATAAAAAAAAATAGATTTTTTTTTTATCTTTCAAGCATATTCCCTCCAAACACTGGATTGAGTAGTATGGAATGTATTAATTTTTTTTTAGTTATTTTTAATTCATCCTCCCACCTACATATAATTTTATTCAGAGTGTCCTGTATATCTCTTTCAAGTGCACTCTTTAAAATTCCAAACATTGTTATTGGATTAGTTGTATTGTATGTATCAGTTGTATAATTTATTAATGGATGCATTTCCTTTTTTATTTCTTTTACTTTAACTTCTGTTTATCTTCTTACCTGTAAATAATTAAATGTGAATTTGGAAGCTCATATGTTTTTGCTAGGTTTGAAAAGGTATCCATTCCTTCATCAGTGAACAGTTGGTGATATCTTTTCAGACCTCTGTCTGCCCAAAACTTTAATGTATTATCTAATCTGTTTCGCATGAAATCAGGATCTTTAGCAATTTCTTGTAAATGAACAATATCTTTCTTAATTTTACTCTTTTTACATATTTCTACCCAAACTCTAAAAGTACTATTAATACAAATATTATCTATTGATTTAAATGTATTACTTTGTTTGGGTAGAAACAGGGATATATTAATAGGTTCCCCCATTTGATACATTTCAGTCTTCCTCCATTTCACTTTAGATTCTTCCTTCATCCAAATCAATATCGGTTGAATTTGGGCAGCTTTATAATAATTTATTCAATTTGGGAATTCTAGTCCTCCAAGCCTTTTTGACAACTTAAGTATTTTAAGACTTTTTAAGGTTTCCTATTATCCCATATTGTATTTACAAAGTAGTTTATCCCATTGTCTAAAACACTTTTTTGATATGCTAACTGGTAGATTTTGAAAAAGGAAAATAAACTTAAAGAGAATATTCATCTTTGTAGTTGCTATTCATTTGGAAATCAATAGTAGCCTATATTTGTAATAGTTTTAAATTATATATAAAGTTTTCAATTAAAATAAATATAAAAGCTTTTATATTTTAAATAAATTGAAACTTTTAACATTAATAAGCATGTGTGTTCTTGTTGTGGGCCTACATGAATTCGCTTAGGCATTGATATGCCAGCTATCATATATATATATATATATATATATATATATATATATATATATACAGGTATATATATATATATATATATATACAGGTATATACAGTTGTGCTCAAAAGTTTGCATACCCAGGCAGAAATTGTGAATTTTTGGCATTGATTTTGAAAATATGCAATATATTTTATTTAAGGATAGTGATCATATGAAGCCATTTATTATCACATAGTTGTTTGGCTCCTTTTCAAATCATAATGATAACAGAAATCACCCAAATGGCCCTGATCAAAAGTTTACATTCCCTTGAATGTTTGGCCTTGTTACAGACACACAAGGTGACACACACAGGTTTATGGCAATTGTATGTTAATTTCCCACACCTGTGGCTTTTAAAATTGCAATTAGTGTCTATGTATAAATAGTCAGTGAGTTTGTTAGCTCACACGTGGATGCATGGGGAGCAGAAAAGTATGTGATGGCTCAGCATCACATACTGAGCCATGGGGAGCAGAAAAGAACTGTCAAAAGACCTGCGTAACAAGGTAATGGAACTTTATAAAGATGGAAAGGGACATAAAAATATATCCAAAGCCTTGAAAATGCCAGTC